>NW_026110297.1:305106-418952 GCF_024679095.1 Eriocheir sinensis | reverse complement strand
AAAAGAACTGTACCATTGTCTCATTTGACTTAAGAATCAGGCAGAAATGAAATGGCCAATTCTAGAACACCCAACCCTGAATGACAAAGGCAACCATACAAAAATGGGCATCACATGTTGAGAAATTGATGTAGACAAAAACCTGGAAATCGCTGAAAAATTACTTTGGCAATTATTTTAAGAGGGTGTCGATATTTAGTAACTCTGCCTTCCTAGCTTTTTCCGTGACTAGCGGCCTTACTGCACCTAATGACTGAGTCCCTGCCTCCTCACACAGGCCGGCATGCATTGCGTCCCACTCATCAACCAAGGCATCAGTGCCTCGGAGCCCCCGGCACCTACATCCCCTGGGACCAAGGCCTGCACCTGGAGGTCTTCATACAGAACCACACCAATCACCCATTCATCAGAAAGGTAGGGAGGTAGCCAGTAGTCACACCCTCTTGCAGACTCCTTGTGTTCTTATGTAGTGTAAGATATAATACACAATGATAGGGTAAAAAAGTTAGGAAGGTCATGTAGGGATGTAGCCAGTAGTCACACCCTCTTGCAGACTCCTTGTGTTCTTATGTAGTTGAAGGTCTTATACGTAATGGTAGATTAAAAAGTCAGGAAAGTCATGTCATGTCTAGAGCTTTTAAAACTTCCAGATTTTTTTTTTCTTTTTAACAGTTAAGGAAGCAGCTCTAGGTATAATTTACACACACACACACACACACACACACACACACACACACACACACACACACACACACATGCGCACACACACACACACACGCACGCACACACACACACACACACACACACACACACACACACACACACACACACACACATGGCGGACAGACACAGCTGATCTCCAGACGTGCTAGGGTACGGTCGTGCTGTCCCGGAGAAACAAAGGCTGTTGACAGTGTACAACATCGAGAAATGAGCGAGGAGGAGGCGGGGGCGGCGGCCTTGCCGACCCCGCTGGCATTGTGTACACCGCAGGGCGCAGGGGTCAGGACAAGACAGGCAGCAAAAAGGCAAGAGTTTGAGTTTGAGGGCTTCACGGATGACATGGAGAGCCTCAGAGACAGAGCCGGTATGTTGAGGAGGCTCATAGACTTGGAAAAGGAGATGAAGGATATGAGAGATTGAATGGGGACGCTGGAGAGAGAGGTGGACGTTCTGAAGACAGAGAAGGATGTTTGGAAGAATGCGTATAATGACCTGCACAAGCAGGTAACATTGAACGAGAATAGGCAGAAGACGCGGAGGCTAAAGTCAAGGAATTAAAGGAAACGCATAATGTCTGGAAGGAGGAACAAGAAAAGGAGAATGTCAGCTTTAAGAAAATTGTGGAGGAGCAAGTCAAGGCTAAGGATGAAGCTATAACTGAAAAGGTGATCAAGGTGATAAAAGGAAAACCAGAAATAGTGAAGGACTCTGCTGAAAAGAAGAAGTCTGTAGTAGTGGTGGGCATTAATGAAGAGCACATGCCAGTCAGACACACAAGGGAAAAGAAGGAAAGGAAGGCAGTGGAGCAAGGAATTGAAGCAATTCAGGAAGGTCATGAGCTGGTAGGGGAGATCAAAGAAGTATTCAGGCTTGGAAAGTATGAAGAAGGAGCCCAACGACCAGTTAAAATTAGATTTAGGTCTCAAGTGGCTGCAGAAGAAGTGGTGGGAAAGTCATGGAAGTCAGCAAGAACAGAGGCCTACAAAAAAGTCTGGGTAAGAAAGGACAGAAGTGTGGAGGAAAGGAACACGATAAGAGAACTGAAGAATCAAGCCAATGAAAAGAATGAAGCAAGGTCAGAAGAGGAAAAAAGGAAGGTTTTCTGGAGAGTGATGGACATGGACCTAAGGAAGTGGTACAGAAGGGAAGAGGAGACAGCTTGAAGGTGGCATGCACTAATGTGAACGGGTTAACATCGTCAATGTTAGAAATAGGAGATTACCTGAGTAAGGAAAAAACAGATGTTACGGGGATAACGGAAACCAAATTGACTGGTAGTACAGATGCATTTAACTTAGGGGATGGTAAATATAATGTATGGATGAGAAATAGAGAAAACAAACAAGGAGGAGGAGTGATGCTATTGTTGAAGAGAGAATGGACAGTGGAGGGTGTCACCTATGGCGAAGAGGAGGCGGAGGTCTTGAGTGTGGGAACAAGACTGCAAAGGGGAGGATGCAGAAATATCATAGTGGTGTATGTCCCTCCAAAAAACAATTCATGGACAGAAGAATGGTACAAGAAGAAGCTGGAAGACACATTGGATTGCCTAAGGAGGTTGCTGAAGGAGAAGGATAAGATTTTGATAATGGGGGATTTTGATTGTAAGGAAGTGTCATGGGAAAACTGGTCAACGGAAGGAAGTGAAGCTTCATGGGGGAACAAGGTTTTGGAATTGGTTATAGATAACGTCCTCACACAGTGGGTGGAGGAAAATACAAGATTCAGAGGAGAAGACGAGCCATCTAGATTGGACTTGATAATCACCAGGGAGCCAGATTCCATAGAGGAGATGATCTATAAGAGCCCTATAGGGAAGAGCGATCACGTACTTATCGAATACATATTACGAGAAGGAGGTAAAATAATCAGGAATGAGGACTACAGGAAGAATGGTTTAACTTTAATAAGGCAAATTTTGAACAACTTGGGAAACATTTTGATGAAGCACAATGGGATACTCTTTTTGAGGCTGATAATGTTGAGGAAAAATGGGCTATCTTTCTACGGATTTACAACGAAGGAGTGGAAAAGTGGGTACCAAGGATGAAAGAAGGCCAGACATCAAGAGAAGAGTGGTACAATAGAAAGTGTGTAGACACCAAGCAGGAAAAGGAGAAGGCATGGAACAAATGGAGAAAAATAGGAGGATGGATCTATGGAATGAGTACAAAAGGAAGAGGAATGCTTATGTCAAAGTAAGAAGAGAAGAAAAAAGGAATTTTGAGAAAAATATTGTAGATAAGTGCAAAGACCAGCCAAAACTGTTTTATAAGTTCATAAATGGAAAGTTGAAAAATAGAGATGAAATTCAGAAAGTTAAAGTTAATGGTGAAACTTTTGATAGTATAAGTGAAATAGTAGAAGTGATGAATAACTGTTTCCAAACAGTGTTCACAAGGGAGAGTGAGTTTGAAGGTGTAGATGCAGTGCCGGGGAATAGAGTGCATGGGTCTGGAGAGAATACAAACATCAGCAGATGAAGTTAGAAAATTATTGGAAGAATTGGATGCGAGGAAATCAGCAGGACCGGATGGTATATCAAATTGGGTGCTAAAAGAGTGTAACCAGCAAATAGCTGAAAAGTTGAGCAACTTGATTAATGTCTCACTAGCACAAGGGAAGGTACCGAGAGACTGGAAGAGGGCTAACATCGTCCCAATACATAAAGGAGGAAGTAAGGAAGACCCGTTGAACTATAGGCCAGTGTCATTAACAAGTGTAGTAGCAAAGATGTGTGAGAAAATTATAAAAAACAGATGGGTGGAGTATTTAGAAGAAAACAGTATATTAACAAATAGCCAATTCGGATTCAGAGGAGGACGGTCTTGTGTAAGTAATCTGATCAGCTTCTATTCAAGAGTAATTGATACAATACAGGAAAGAGACGGTTGGGCAGATTGTGTGTATCTGGACTTATAGAAGGCGTTTGATAAAGTACCACACAAGCGATTAATATGAAAACTCAATCATGTTGGAGGTCTGGGTGGTTCAATATTGGATTGGATTATGGACTTTTTGACGAAGAGAGAAATGAGAACAGTAATCAGGAATAATAAATCAAGCTGGATGGAAGTGACTAGTGGAGTCCCCCAAGGATCGGTGCTGGCTCCGATTATGTTTGTAATTTATATAAATGACACGACAGAAGGGGTGACAAGCTATATGAATATGTTTGCTGATGATGCTAAAATAATGAGGAGGGTGGCTAATGAGGAAGACTGTGTAGCCCTGAGCCAAGATCTCGACAGAATAAGCGAATGGTCACGAAAATGGGAAATGACATTCAATACAGAGAAGTGTAGCGTAATGGAGTTTGGTAAGAGCAGCAGACGGATATCGGGGAACTACTCTCTGAGTAATGAAAGAATCATGAAAAAAACAGAGGAAAAAGATCTGGGAGTGATCATAACAGACAAGTTATCCTTTGGAAAACATATAGACCAGATAACTGGGGAAACATATAATCTTCTTAGAAACATAAAAGCAGCATTTCCATGTTTAGATGAAGAAATGGTGAAGAAACTAATAACATCGATGATACGTCCAAGACTGGAATATGCAGCATTAGTGTGGTCACCTAGATTGAAGAAAGAAATTAGAACATTGGAAAGAATACAAAGAGCAGCGATTAAATAACAGGAAACTCTTGAGAGAACATACTTATGAAGAAAGACTGAAGAAATTGGGACTAACAACACTGGAGAGCAGAAGAGAGAGAGGGGACCTAATAGCATTGTACAGGATACAAGAGGGATTGGAGAAATTAGACAGGGAAGACCTAGTGGTACGTGACAAGTGTGACAAGAGGCAATGGTAAGAAACTGAAGAAGAGCAACTGTAGGAGAGACATCAAGATATACAGTTTTCCATACAGAAGCATAACAACATGGAACGAACTTGACAAGGAGACTGTGTGTGCAAAAACGATTCATGAATTTAAAGCCAAACTGGATAATAAGCGTTAGCCTAGTCTGGCTCTTTTCCTGTATTTCATAACTAGGTAAATACAACTAGGTAAACACACACACACACACACACACACACACACACACACACACACACACACACACACACACACACACACACACAAAATAGAGTATTGAATGGGAGATGGAATTTAATGTGAAGAAATGTCATGTAATGGAAATGGGAAAGAGTGAAGGGAGACCAAAATGGACATATAAAATGAGAAATGGAGAAATATTAAAGAAAGTTCAAGAAGAGAGAGATCTGGGAGTAACAATGCAAGATAACAAACAGCCAGAGTCACGTTAATTGGATATTCTGTGATACGTATAACATGGTGAGAAATACAGGAAAAGCATTCCACTACCTGGATATGATGAAAAAGTTAATAACCACTATGATCAGACCAAAGTTGGAATATGCAGAGGCAGTGTGGTCTCCCCATAAAAAGAAACACAAATAAACTAGAAAGAATACAAAGGATGGCAACAAAAATGGTTCCAGAGCTGGAGGGATTGACACATGAGGAAAGACTAAAGGAAATGGACCTACCAACACTAGAACAAAGAAGAGAAAGGGAAGACCCAATACAAATTATAAATTATTGAGCAAAATGGAAGAAGTAGATAACAAGGAGTTACTACTTAAAGAAGGAATAAACACCAGGAACACAAGAGGACACACTAAAAAATTGAGGAAAGGAAGATGCTTCAGAGACATAAAGAAATATAGCTTCCTGCAAAGAAATATAGAGCTTTGGAACAGACTAAGTGAGGATGTAGTATTGGTGGAGAGTGTGCAAGGCTTTAAGGAAAGGTTGGACAAATACAGATATGGAGACGGGACCACACGAGCATAAGCCCAGGCCCTGTAAAGCTACAACTAGGTAAATACAACTAGATAAATACACACACACACACACACACACACACACACACACACACACACACAAAATATATATATATATATATAGAGAGAGAGAGAGAGAGAGAGAGAGAGAGAGAGAGAGAGAGAGAGAGAGAGAGAGAGAGAGAGAGAGAGAGAGAGAGGTAAATAAAATAAAATCAAATAATAAATAAATAAACACAATAAAATCAAATAAAGCCTGGCAAGCACTATAAGAGTACAACAGAACTGAGTGCTCATAAGGGAGGTGCTGGGGCAGCATGGTAGTGGTGACGCCACACACCAGGCAGCATGGTAGTGGTGACGCCACACACCAGGCAGCATGGTAGTGGTGACGCCACACACCAGGCAGCATGGTAGTGGTGACGCCACACACCAGGCAGCATGGTAGTGGTGACGCCACACACCAGGCAGCATGGTAGTGGTGACGCCACACACCAGGCAGCATGGTAGTGGTGACGCCACACACCAGGCAGCATGGTAGTGGTGACGCCACACACCAGGCAGCATGGTAGTGGTGCCGCCACACACCAGGCAGCATGGTAGTGGTGACGCCACACACCAGGCAGCATGGTGGTGGTGACGCCACACACCAGGCAGCATGGTGGTGGTGACGCCACACACCAGGCAGCATGGTAGTGGTGACGCCACACACCAGGCAGCATGGTAGTGGTGACGCCACACCAGGCAGCATGGTAGTGGTGACGCCACACCAGGCAGCATGGTAGTGGTGACGCCACACACCAGGCAGCATGGTGGTGGTGACGCCACACACCAGGCAGCATGGTTGTGGTGACGCCCAACACCAGGCAGCATGGTAGTGGTGACGCCACCCACCAGGCAGCATGGTAGTGGTGACGCCACACACCAGGCAGCATGGTAGTGGTGACGCCACACACCAGGCAGCATGGTAGTGGTGACGCCACTAACCATGCAGCATGGTGGTGGTGACGCCACACACCAGGCAGCATGGTGGTGGTGACGCCACACACCAGGCAGCATGGTAGTGGTGACGCCACACACCAGGCAGCATGGTAGTGGTGACGCCACACACCAGGCAGCATGGTAGTGGTGACGCCACACACCAGGCAGCATGGTGGTGGTGACGCCACACACCAGGCAGCATGGTAGTGGTGACGCCACACACCAGGCAGCATGGTAGTGGTGACGCCACACACCAGGCAGCATGGTAGTGGTGACGCCACACACCAGGCAGCTTCACACAAACTCTGCCTCTTTTCTGGCTTCTCAATCTGTTTTCTTGGCTTGGAGCAGCCTCTAGCATTCCTTGATATTCCCTCTTTAGTTTTTTTGACCTTCAGCCGCCTCCCTTGCTGTATAAAAGGAGAGAGAAAAGAAAAAAATGCATCCCACCTCTTTCCCTATAGGTGTGGCATCCAGTGTGGACAGCCTGGCCAGACTTCCTGCACCCCCTCACATCTTTCCCTATAGGTGTGGCATCCAGTGTGGACAGCCTGGCCAGACTTCCTGCACCCCCTCACATCTTTCCCTATAGATGTGGCATCCAGTGTGGACAGCCTGGCCAGACTTCCTGCACCCCCTCACATCTTTCCCTATAGATGTGGCATCCAGTGTGGACAGCCTGGCCAGACTTCCTGCACCCCTTGGCCACCCACTACTGGGGCCGACAGCTGCTGCGCTTCCACAACACACTGCCCTCTGACGGAGCCTGGACCGTGAGTACCTGCCAGCCATGTGTTGTGTTGGGTAGTTACTTGTAAGGGCTTGGAGAGAGAGAAGAAAAGAAAAGAAAGAGTGAACACAGAGAGAGAGAGAGAGAGAGAGAGAGAGAGAGAGAGAGAGAGAGAGAGAGAGAGAGAGAGAGAGAGAGAGAGAGAAGGGTTAAATCTACTATAGCAACCACCACCATATCTTCAGTCATTTGAAGAACGATGACTTTTTTTGTACTTTTAAGGGCTTGGACTGATGGATGAAGGCTGGAACTAATGGGTTAATTCTCTCTCTCTCTCTCTCTCTCTCTCTTTTCTACTACTACTACTACTACTACTACTACTACTACTACTACTACTACTACTACTACTATATTTAAAGTTAGTATCTTGTTGCATTACTATGTCTCCTACAGCTAGTTTATATTAAGCAGCTCTATACCAATAACACTTCTCTAACACTATTATTATAACTCTTCACCATATTAGCTACAACTATAGATACCTCTCCTACTTATACTTCCCCTGCTTTACCTACTTTACTACTACTACTACTACTACTACTTCTGTTATTAACTACTGCTTCGGAGAATGTCGCGCCCGGTGCGGCTGTCTTCTTTGTACTTTCTTTTTTCCACATTTTTTTGTTTGTATACATATACACTCTCAGAGGTGGGTGCGGTACTGAAAAATCAGTAGTGCGGTTGCGGTAGTGCGGTACTTATTCCGGAGTAGTGCGGTTGCGGTAGTGCGTCCCATTTTTTTCTTTCCCAGCGCGGTACACGGTGTGTGGTACTGCAGTAGCGTTAGTCACTAGTCAATATAAAAAAGTACTTAAGTGCCTCTCCTGGCTATCCATTGACTAACTAATAACTTGTGAGATACAAAAAAAGAAAAAAGAAAGGAGGACTGGGGGAGGGAGAGGGAGGAGGAAAGGGGACAGGCCAGGAGTACAGGACAGGGAGGGGAGGAGGGGGAGGGATGGGAATGCAACTTTCCGAGGGAGGAGGGAAGGGACAGGGAATGGGGAGGAGGAGATCAGCCTCATTTGAGAGAGGAGGAAGTGGGGGGTGGGAAGGAAGGAAGGAAGGGTGGTGCAGCTGCAGGGTTATGGGGGAGTGAAGGGGGAGGGGAGGAATATTCTCCAGCGTTTGAGCGGAAACGAAAGATTACTAATATAGGAAAGTCATGGCAGGGAGAGCGAAACATTATTCAAACTGTCCAACATATTAAGACAAAACACATCAACTGCAACTGTTAACAGCGGCTCCCATGGGAAAGCTGTAATCCCTGGCGTCTCAGGCCTCAGCGAAGACACCATGTGGAAATTTCAACGAGAAGATTTATAATAATATTGATCTTGGCTACATTGGAGAGAGAGAGAGAGAGAGAGAGAGAGAGAGAGAGAGAGAGAGAGAGAGAGAGAGAGAGAGAGAGAGAGAGAGAGAGAGAGAGAGAGAGAGAGAGAGAGAGAGAGAGAGAGAGAGAGAGAGAGAGAGAGAGAGAGAGAGAGAGAGAATGATGAAATAGAGAAGTTACAATGAAGTTAAAAAACAGATATAATATGTACTATGGTCTATGTCAATGTTATGCATCAAAGAAAAAATTGTACGGGACATGAGATTGAGCGTCGATCATGTTCGTGCTTGCTTGTACTGTTGTACACTGCCATGTACAGTCATCGTCAGAGGCAGTCACGGCGCGCCGCCTTGGGTTGAGTGACGAACAGATTTACTCTGAGTTATTCATTTAGTATTTAATTTTGAACAATAACTGAGAAGTCAGAATGATTGAATCACTGATTCTGAAGACTGATACCGATTGACTGATTGAGTCCGATTCACTATAAAAAAAAAGATATTTCTGTGAGCATGCCGTGCTGCAAATGTCTTCAATGGTTTTCTAAGTACCGCAGGATTTTTTAGTGCAGTATTTTCAGAAAGTCTGCGGTAGTGCGGTACTTTTTTGTGATGCAGTACTACCGCACTAAGTACCGCACTTGCCCACCTCTGTACATTCTTTCATCCCTCATCATTTATTAATTCTTTCACCACCAAGTCCAGTCTTTACCATGCTCTCTTTGATGAACATGAACCTGCAAACAACGATAACAATACAGACGAATCAGTATGGAAATCATCAACCAGCTGTACAGACACATGAATTTTGATGCTTTATCACAATATTATGACATTCCCAATTATAACAAATTAGTTTCATCCCAAGACATTGCCACACTAAATACAATCCACATGAACTCCAGATCCTTACCCAAGAACTCTGACCACATACAGGCCTTCCTCAAATCCCTTAACAAACCCCCTGATATCTTGGCCATTACTGAAACCTGGCTTACAGCTACTTACAAACACCTGTATGAAATTCCAGGATACCATTCACACCACCTGTGAAGACACACGCGAGCACAGGGAGGAGTCTCAGTCTTTGTTTCTGACATAATTCAATCGATAGAAATCCATGACATGACAACAGTACTAACCAAAAATATTCAAATTAACACTGTTAAAATATTCACTAAAACATTTTGCTTTCTAATATGGGCAATCTATCGACCTAATAGTAAACATATTGCAGTCGAGGAATTTACTCACATATTAAATGCAATCTTACAAAAAACAACACAAATCACAACAAAATAGTACTGATTGGGGACTTCAATATAAATTTGTTAGAACATAACACACACGCCGACAAACAATTTTCTTGCCAACATGCAAACTATCAACCTCGCTCCTCACATAGCCAGGCCTACAAGGTTTCCAGACAGTATTGACCTAGGGGAACCATCGCTTCTTGACCATATTTACACAGACTTTATTAACCATGTTAGCACAGGTATTTTACGTTACCCAATCTCAGATCACCTCCCAATCTTTTTGAACATATCTATTCCTACAATAAATCATAAGCTCCATAAAATTGAATTCCATTACATAACTCAGGAAAGTAAAGTAGATTTTACATATAAAATGAGCAATATAAACTGGAATGAACTTTTTCCTTCTCAAGATGTTAATATAAACTGTAGTATTTTTATCAAGAGATCACAAGAAATCTACGATGCATGTTTCCCATTAAAAACAAAGTATGTATCTGAAAAAAAGACATCATAATCCTTGGATTTCTCAAGCTGTAGTTAACTCCATCAGACATAAAAATAACTTATATACAGACTTTAAAATTGGAGCTGTTACGGAAACTTACTACAAAGAATATCACAATATTTTAAATAGAGTAATAAAAAAAGCTGAACAATCATATTATATGAATATTTTCACACTTTAAAAGCAACACAAGAATAATATGGAATGCTATAAACAAACTTAAAAACATCAATAAGAACACCTTCCAAAATCCAATTAACTACAAAAACAAATTGTTATCAAATCCACTAGATATTTCAGAAGCATTTAATTAATATTATACAAACATTGCTCCCAGACCCACCCTACAGGAACTTAACGACTCAAGGCTGGAGGCTGCAGAACGCCTAGCCTCAGACCGTACTATTATTTTCGACCGATTGGGGCAAGAAGAACCTTGTGTCCTTCAACGCCTCAAAAACACAGTTTCTCCACCTATCCACTCGACACAATCTTCCAAACAACTATCCCCTATTCTTTGACAACACCCAGCTATCACCTTCCTCAACACTAAACATCCTCGGTCTATCCTTAACTCAAAACCTCAACTGGAAACTTCATATCTCATCTCTTACTAAATCAGCTTCCTCGAGGCTGGGCGTTCTGTACCGTCTCCGCCAGTTCTTCTCCCCTGCACAGTTGCTGTCCATATACAGGGGCCTTGTCCACCCTCGTATGGAGTATGCATCTCGTGTGGGGGGGCTCCACTCACACAGCTCTTCTGGATAGAGTGGAAGCTAAGGCTCTTCGTCTCATCAACTCTCCTCCTCATACTGATAGTCTTCTACCTCTTAAATTCCGCCGCAATGTTGCCTCTCTTTCTATCTTCTATCGATATTTCCACGCTGACTGCTCTTCTGAACTTGCTAACTGCATGCCTCCCCCCCTCCCGTGGCCCCGCTGCACTCGACTTTCTACTCATGCTCATCCCTATACTGTCCAAACCCCTTATGCAAGAGTTAACCAGCATCTTCACTCTTTCATCCCTCACGCTGGTAAACTCTGGAACAATCTTCCTTCATCTGTATTTCCTCCTGCCTACGACTTGAACTCTTTCAAGAGGAGGGTATCAGGACACCTCTCCTCCTGTATTTGATCTTGCTTTCGGCCACCTCTTTTGTTTCTTTTTTAGGAGTAGCGAGTAGCGGGCTTTTTTTTTATTATTGTTTTCTTTTTTTGTGTGCCCTTGAGCTGCCTCCTTTGTTGTAAAAAAAAAAAAAAAAAAAAAGCTAGACCTTAAGATACCTCCATCCACTACTGACCCCTTAAATTATTTACAAGGCAACTATCCATCACCTGTGATGGCTCCCACTGTATACCCACAAGATGCCATTAATGTCATAAACTCTTTGAAAGACAAAAAATGCAACTTGTTTGAAATTCCTGTATCACTCATTAAATCCAACAAAGAGCAAATGGCAATTCCAATATCAATTCTTTTTAACCAGTCTATCGCCACTGGTAAATTCCCACAATGTTGTAAACGCTATTATTATACCCATATACAAAAAAAGGCTCTAAATTTGATATTGGTAATTACAGACCAATTTCATTGCTAAATATATTTTCAAAAAATTTTGAAAAATTAATGAAAAAGTACTTAACAAATTTTCTTGAAGCTAAATCTATCCTTAAGGTGAACAATTCGGTTTCCATCTAGGCTTAAGGACCTTTGATGCCTTGAACACTTTTACTGAGAAAATTTACTATAGTTTGGATTCACATTACTCTCTGTTAAGCATTTACGTTGATTTTTCGCAGGCCTTTGATACCGTCAGACATGATATCGTTACTAAAATTAAATCATTATGGGATACGTGGTATTATACTTCACTGGTTCAAAGATTACCTAACCAATAGAACCGAATCTACTAAATTTATTCATCAAAGTTCAGAACCTTTAACTGTCAACTATGGGGTTCCACAAGGCAGTGTGTTAGGTCCAATATTATTCCTTCTTTATATAAATGGTCTAACCAACACATTTTCCAATATCAGAACAATTTTATTTGCTGATGACTCCACCTTGTACATCACTGGCTCTGACCCTCCTGATATGATTCACACCGTAAACAATGACCTGGATAACTTTGATGAATGGTGTCTAAGCAACAGACTGACAGTTAATCTAAGCAAGATATTTTACATGCTCTTTACCAACAAGACTATAAAAACATTACCACCTTTAATTTATCAAAATAACCTAATTCAAAAAGTCACAACATAAACTTCTAGGTATAAGAGATGAATCACTAACAATTAAATCACATATATCAGAGCTCTGCATCAAAATATCAAGAATAGTATATCTCTTATATCAAATGAAAGATCTTATGCCCAAGCATGTGGCTGAGTGGTAGTGTGCCGGCGTCGCATTTGGGAGATCCAGGAGGGGCGTCGTTTCGAATCCTGGCTGGTACACAGCTGTGATTTTTCAGTCACCGCCGAGTGGCCTAAGACTACCCACATGCTGCCCTGAAGACCACCAATCAACCCGGACTCTAGATAACCTCTCCAAGGTGAGGCTCTAAGATGAGCTCTAGGGGGCAGTATGAGCCAATGCGAGATGGCGCCACTATAAACACTCACCTGCGCCACAACGGGCTGGGCCGACCATCAGGACCCACCAGTGAGCAAGCCTAACGGTGCAATAGGCTGCAATGTAATAATTTTTTTTTTTAAACTGCTCAAGTCCTTCCTCATCTTTTTTCTGCACCCCAGTCTGGTGTAACACATGCCCCACATACCTTATAACTACCCTTAATCAGATTACAAAAGATGACCGTAAGAATTTTTACGAACGGGCTTTTTGGATCACACCCAAGGAATTTTTAATTTAAAGAGGAAAGCATATTAAAAATATTTGACATAGATAAGATTCATATTGCAATCTACATGTACAAATTAATTCATAGCGGCAATGTAACCTCTCATCCACAACACAACTATCCCACCCACACACGAGGAAACCTCCGCACACCTCTACATAATCTGTCACTCTTTCAACACTCACTGTGCCACTCTGGACCGACACTTTGAAATTCAGTTCCTGACCACATGAAAACATTACACACACGAAGCTCATTTAAAAAACAACTAAAAAAGCACATAATAGAACAGTACTGAATACTTTATGTACTTACATTTTGTCCTTACTTTTTCCTCCTTTATTCCCTTCTTTTTATTAACCATATATAAATACTCCAGATTATTATTATTATTATTATTATTATTATTATTATTATTATTATTATTATTATTATTATTATTATTATAAAATATTATTATTAATATTTTTATTATTATTATTATTATTATTATTATTATTATAAAATATTATTATTAATATTTTTATTATTATTATTATTATTATTATTATTATTATTATTATTATTATTATTATTATTATTATTATTATTATCATTGCCATTATTATTTTGTCTGGTGAAAATGTTTTATAAAACCTATATATATATATATATATATATATATATATATATATATATATATATATATATATATATATATATATATATATATATATATATATATATATATATATATATACATACTTTTCACATGCCTAGGCACTAGGTTGGTTGCGGAGCTGCAGGCTTTCCTTTAGTATTTACTTGTTTTACGTTACCTGCCTTATCTACATATCCTGTTTTGCCCCAAAAGCTTTGCTTCCTATGGGATGCTTATGTAAATAATTAATACAAAACTTTTCAGTGATGTGTTTAGGCATATTAAAGTGTTTCAAGTGTTTCCTCTCTCTCTCAGGACATGAATGAACCCTCAAACCTCTGGTCCAGGAGTCACCACGGCTGTCACCAGAACAACTTGGAGCATCCGCCCTTCCTGCTGCCAGTGGTCAGAGACTCTCTCTTCTGCCACACGGTCTGCATGTCGGCAAGGCACTACATCGGACTCCACTACAACCTCCACAACCTTTACGGACTGTCAGAGACGAGTGCCACCAATGCATAAGTCTATGATGCTCAGAGTTTTAGGTGCAGGGAGGGATATGCTGACAGTAGGTTTGTGGTGTGCATTCAGTATGGGCACAGTACATTAGTGATGTGCTTGCAATAAGATTGTGGTGTGCATTTATTATCGTTACAGTGTATTAATGATATACCCAAGTCATAGGCAAGAGGAAATACAAATGAAGGAAGGCTGTTTTTCTTTCAGAGTTTACCAGCCAAAGGGATGAAAGAATGAAGATGCTGGTTGACCCTTGCATAAGGGATTAGGATAGCATAGGGATGAGCCAGAGTTGAAGGTCTTGTACAGATACAGATGAAGGAAGGCAAGGCTGTTTTTTCAGAGTTTACATGCTTTTAAAAGGCATGAAAGAATAAAGATGCTGCCTGGTTGACTCTTGCATAAGGGATAAGGATGAGCCAAAGTAGAAATTTACCAGCCAGAGGGATGAAAGAATGAAGATGCTGGCTGGCTGACTCTTGCATAAGGGATTAGGGCAGCATAGGGATGAGCCAGTGTATGGACGGTAGGGGTTGAGGCATGCAGCTACCAAGTTCAGGAGTGCCCACCAGTCCTCTTATTTATAAGATATCAATACTTATTTATTATTACTATCAATATGGCCATTACTTGTTGCCAGAGCCCTGCAGGGTGTGGGAGCCAGGCGGCCGTTCATGACTTCCCACTCGTCCTTCCCCGGCCAGGGCATCGATGGGGGCCACTGGACAGACCACTACGGGGGCCACTGGACGGACCACTACGGGGGCCACTGGACGGACCACTACGGGGGCCACTGGACAGACCACTACGGGGGCCACTGGACGGACCACTACGGGGGCCACTGGACGGACCACTACGGGGGCCACTGGACGGACCACTACGGGGGCCACTGGACGGACTACTACGGGGGCCACTGGACGGACCACTACGGGGGCCACTGGATGGACCACTACGGGGGCCACTGGACGGACCACTACGGGGGCCACTGGACGGACCACTACGGGGGCCACTGGACGGACCACTACGGGGGCCACTGGACGGACCACTACGGGGGCCACTGGACGGGCCACGTGTGCTCCCACTGCATCAACATGTGGCACTCCACCGCAGGTCAGTGCTGCTGGAATTTATTTATTAATTTATCAATTTATCTATTTATTTTGTATTTTTATTATTATTATTATTATTATTATTATTATTATTATTATTATTATTATTATTATTATTATTATTATTATTATTATTATTATTATTATTATTATTATTATTATTATTATTATTTTATTTATTTATTTATTTATTTTTCTTTTTTTTTTACATCCTGGCCCACAGCTGGTAGGCTTTCTTTAGGGGCCTGGTGGTCAGCCCGAGCCCGTCATGGCGCAGGGCAGGCGAGTGTTTACAGTGATGCCATCTATTCTGAACGGGCAATGGGCCACGTTATTTAGAGATTCCAGCGCCCAAACACACACGTGACGTGACTTTTATAGGAGTTGTGGGCCTTCCCGTGGGTAGTTTTGTGACCCTGGTGGTAGTTTGACAAGGCTTCTGTGCCATGAACTCTAATAACCACTCCTGAGAATGCATTTTACCTCTCTCTTTGCCTTAAGAAATAGCTGGTGTGTGAGGGTCAGTAGTGTGTAAGAATCCCAGGCAAAGCATTCCCTTGTCAAGTTTATTCTGTGGTGACATGCAGCTGTGCCCTCTCCTCTACAGCAAACACCCTTGCTCTGTCCTTATCTCAAGTTCTTACCTGAAAACTTCTCATCCCATCTCTCAAAAACTTAATGTCTTCTTCTGGCACCTTGGCCCAGCCTGCCACACGACTATTGTCCACTCAGGAAGGGACGGTCCACCACACAGCCTGAGATCATGAGGACACTGTGAAGAGAACACTTAATATAACACGAGTGCATTGATGTATGGCAGAATTGTTACAATTTTTAAAGGCTGAATTTAGATTAACTTTTACATGGATGATATATTTTTGGAGTTCATATTATCAATTTTTCACCTCCTCTTCCTCCTCCTCTTCCTCCTCCATGTGCATACTGTTTTTCACTCCAGTGTAATTGTGTGTGTGTGTGTGTGTGTGTGTGTGTGTGTGTGAGAGAGAGAGAGAGAGAGAGAGAGAGAGAGAGAGAGAGAGAGAGAGAGAGAGAGAGAGAGAGAGAGAGAGAGATATATATATATATATATATATATATATATATATATATATATATATATATATATATATATATATATATATATATATATATATCTATATATATTCTATGTCATCAACACCCAAAATAAGGCGCTGTAAGTCAGCCTATGGTCCTAAGCATATCAGGCTCCCACTGTTACTATTCCCCAAGGCCACAGAGAAGGCTAACTGTGTTTTCCTGGGTGGTGTTTTCCCGTTCAGGGTGCAAAAGCCGTGTGAAACTATCAGCAGCACCACCCTGCATCTCTGTTTGTCTGTATCTCTGTGTCCCTGTCTTCCTAAATGTATCAGGCTCCCACTGCGCCTATTTCCCAAGCCCACAGGGAAGAGTAACTGGGTTGTCTTGGGTGTTTTCTCCTTCAAGGCACAGAAGCCATGCAAAACTACCGCCAGGCTCAGGAAACCGCCCATGGAGACCCCAACAACCTCTGCGAGAGCCTTTTGAAATAGATGGAGCAAGCCTGTGAGGAGTTTGACAATATGGACCTTAACTTCATCGTCTGCCAACTTGACGCAGCCTTTCACGCAACTTTTCCCTATCCTTTATAATACTCAGCTGCTGCACTCTTCCACATGAAGCATTTACAATCTGCCCTAAATCATCTTCCTAAGTCCTTGTCACCACACTCAAATTCTTCCCTTCCTGTGCTGTCTTCTGTGCCATCATTTCATAGTCACTGCTGTTCAGAACTTGCTGACAGATGCTTCCTTCCTTCCTGCAGTGCAGTGCCAAGGCTTTCTGCTCAAGCTCATTCCTCTGCTATTTAACTTCCTAATGCCTGAGTTAACCAAAATCATCACTTTTTTACATCCCTTTCCCTGGTAAACTCTGAAATACTTGTCCTTCCTTATTTCTGCATTTTGTCCTGACTGCCATTTGCTTCACTCAGTCCTCTCTAAGTCACTGCCATCACACTCATTCTTCTTTAATTCCTATCTTCTATGCCTTAATTTCATAGTCACTGCTGTTCTGAACTTGCTAATAGCTGCCTCCCTCCAGCCACACACACACACACACACACACACACACACACACACACACACACCACTTTCTTCCTCCTCCTTACCAATTTAACAGAGGCAGGAAATAACATAGAAGCTGCCAATGATTTTTTTTTGTTATTATTAATCAACATCTTTTAGTAAGGAAGAGCTTCACTTTCTCCAGTGCTCCTGTCACCTTTTTCCTCCCCTCAGAACACTTCAGAAATATGTCAGGGTCAAGAAATAGTTGGGAACCTGCCAGCATCAGAAATATGTCAGGGGCAAGAAATAGTTAGGAACCTGCCAGCATCAGAAATATGTCAGGGGCAAGAAATAGTTAGGAACCTGCCAGCATCAGAGAAATAGTTAGGAACCTGCCAGCATCAGAAATATGTCAGGGTCAAGAAATAGTTAGGAACCTGCCAGCATCAGAAATATGTCAGGGTCAAGAAATAGTTAGGAACCTGCCAGCATCAGAAATATGTCAGGGTCAAGAAATAGTTAGGAACCTGCCAGCATCAGAAATATGTCAGGGGCAAGAAATAGCTAGGAACCTGCCAGCATTTTTTAGTTGGTATAAATGACATCTATTGGTGAGGAAGAGCTGTGATTTTGCCACTCCTTCCCTTCTTTCCTCCTTCTCTCCTGTTCCTTCTTTCCTCCTTTCCCTCTGCCCCTTCTCCTCTCCCTCCTCCCAGACCCTCCAGGAATCATTCAACAAAGGCCAGAAATAGTTAGGAAGCTGGCCGCAGTGTTTGTAGTTGTTGTAAATGACATCTTATGGTGAGGCAGAGCTGTGCCTTTGCTGTTACTCATACTCCTTTTTCCTCCTCTCAGACCCTCCAGGAATTTAATGAAGGCAAAAAATAGCAAAGAGGCTGCCAGTATTTAGTTCATATTAAGTGACATCTTTAGTGAGGAAGAACTTTGATTGATTTCCTTTTTCCTCCCCTCAGATCCCTCCAGTAGGCTGAGAAGAAGCTCCAGAGCCTGGCCCCGGAGATGGAGGGGCAGCGGCGGGCCAGGAAGCCCTCCGGCTCTGAGACGTGTGGCGCCACAACCAACAACTCCGCGTGCAGGGCGGGCTTAGAGAAAGGCTTTACACAGACCCTGGATAATGCTCCTGGTCTTGTTCCTCTTCTTCTTCTTCTTCTTCTTCCTCTTTACCTTAGTCATGCTGCGTTATGAATCATGTTAATTAATATATCCTTTTCTTCTTTACCTTAGTCATGCTGTGTTATGAATCATGTTAATTAATATATCCTTTTCTTCTTTACCTTAGTCATGCTGCGTTATGAATCATGTTAATTAATATATCCTTTTCTTCTTTACCTTAGTCATGCTGCGTCATGAATCATGTTCATATCAGACATGGGGTAATCGTAATCATTTACAATTGTTTACAGTTTTTCAAGTAATCGTAATCATTTACAATTGTTTACAGTTTTTCAAGTAATCGTAATCAATTACAATTGTTTACAGTTTTTCAAGTAATTGTAATCAATTACAATCGTTTACAGTTTTTCAAGTAATCGTAATCAATTACAATCGTTTACAGTTTTTCAAGTAATCGTAATCAATTACAATCGTTTACAGTTTTTCAAGTAATCGTAATCAATTACAATCGTTTACAGTTTTTCAAGTAATCTTAATCGATTACCCTCTTATTTTTTTAAGTAATCGTAATCATAATCGAATACATTATAAAAGTACAACTGTAATCGTGATTACTTTTGTGATTACATTATCAAAGTTTAGTTAATAGTTTCTCATACAGCAAGTGTGTACTCTAAATATCTGTAGTAATTCAACCAATTAAATATTCAGCATGGTACATGTGTGAAATTTGCAAGTTCACCTTTCAGTCCTTCCTGTGATCATGATTGTAATCACGATTAATACATCATGTAATAGTAATCGTAATTGATTACACCTAATTTATTGTAATTGTAATCGTAATCGTGAAAATATGAAGTAATCATAATCGTAATTAATTACATAACATAAGTAATCGCTCCATGTCTGGTTAATATACAGTAAAATCTTGCTAACTTCTCTTCTCTCCTCCTTACCCTCCTCCCTTCCCCTCTCCCCTCCCTCCCCCAACACATTCCCTACACATTTCTCCTCCTCCCCAGCCTGAGCACCTCACCACAGAGCTGTCCAAGATGCCTCACGTCCAAGAAGTCCCAGGTTTACAAGTGGAAGGGCCTGCTCAAGGAACTCCGCTGCTCTCTCCTGGACGGAAGGAACCAGGAGATGGAGAGGAGGTGAGGGAATAATGTAGGCTCCAGTATTTTAATTTTTCAGCTTATTCAAAGAGTTGGCAGTTTTGAGGTTTTGTGGTGTCAGGCATGCCTTCCCTTATCACTAATTCCTCCTCCTCCTGGCCCTTGTCACTTGCCTGTTACAGTGTGAAGAGGGAGGGAATACATGAGGGAGGCATTGAAAGGGAGAATTAAGATGTGATGAGGGAATGCCGTCAATTCCATTCTTTTCTTCATAATTGTAATTGTTTTCAGTGTTGTTTTAATGCATATGTAGTGCAGCGACTAGGCCTGACGGGCAAGCCTCCCATAACCCACTCAGCCAGCGGGGTACCTCTTTGGCCGACTGGTAAGGTAGTGGCTCTCCCGTCACGCTGGTCACGGGTTCAATCCCGGGCAGCCGACAAAACCCTATCCTTGTCTTAATTAATGTCTTGTGTGTTTCAATACACGCAGAGGACGTGTGGGACCGGGAGTAGTAAAAAAGAGAGAAAAATCTCAGCCTTAAACATATAACAGGGAGGCTGGACGAGGCGGCAGAACTATAGTGCTAGAAGGCAGGGAACGTATCAGGGAGGCAGGGACACACAGTTTTCTTATTTTTAGTATACGAATACTAATTCAACTTAACTTCTTCCATGGAATGAGGTGAAGAAGAAGAAGAAGAAGAGGAAGAAGACTTAGGAACAAAGGTAAAAAATAGCACACAATTTCTTTTTTCTTCATTTTTTTCCCTTTTTTCTTTCTTTTCTTCCATCTTTTCATCATCATTTCTTCCTTCTCCTCCTCTTTCATTCTTTCTTTCTCTGCTCCTCCTCCTCTTCTCCCTTCATTCCCTCCTCTCTCCTCCTCCTTCTCCTGTCCACTATACAGGTTCTTGGTGACTGTCATTGTTTTCAAAATACGTCTGTTAGTGTTATTAAAACCCGTCCCTGGGCTGGGGCTAGAGTCTGTTGAGCTGCCCTGGCCTCTACAGGAAGGTCTGGGCACACTAGAGGGCTTGGAAGGGGCTGTTTGGGGGCTGAAAACATGTCGCATTGGCCCTGTAAATGTGGGGTCTGTTTAGGGAATTACTGTGTGTGTGTTTGTGTGTGTGTGTGTGTTAAGGCCTCAGGGGCGGCTGGGGGAGCGATTCGGCCAGTGTCCTTTTCTTTATTTCCTCTACTTAATATTCTTGTTTTTTTTCAGTTTTTCTTTCCTTAACTTTTTTATGTTACTTTCTTTGTTTTCTTTCCCTAACCTGTTATTTTTCCTCTTTACCTTTGTTTTTCTCTTTCCTTAATATTTCTTGTCATTATTTCATGTCTTTTTGCCGCTGGTTTTCCCCCTTTTCCTCCACTTCTCCATTTTATCTCCTCCTCTCCAGTTCTTCTCCTCCCTTTCATCTCCCTCCTAAGGTCGGAAGCATTTGCCCTTCACATCAGCTGCTCCCAAAGGCCAAAAAGGAGGTCAGTCAGGTCATAAGGAGTGTTCTTTTAGGTTCACGGTGCAGAGGAAGATAGATTATGACCTCCTCCTCCATCTCTCCTCCTTTCTCACATCTTTCCCTTCCTTTCTTTCTCTTCTTCTCTTCCCTTCCTTCTTTCTTCTTCTCTTCCTTCCTCTCACAATATTCTTCCTTCCTCTCCTTCCTTCTCTTCTCCCCCTCCCTTTCCCTTGCCTCCTTCCTCTCGCCTCCTTCCTCTCCCTCCCTCCTCCTCCTCCTCCTTCCTTTCCCTTCTCTCTATCCCTCTTCCTCCTTCTTGGGTCTAATGATAATAACAATGATAATAATAATAGTAATATATATTTTTAATTTATTTTTATTGAGCATTCCTACATTATTTTATTATTACAGGAGGAACACACACACACACACACACACACACAACCAGGATAAATGGGAGATAAATAGGGGAGAAAAGTGACAATTGTAGCAAGAGATGGAGTGCTAGTGAGAGGGAATGAGGAGATAAATAAACTGCAATGAATGGGAACGTGGGAGGGAGAGCAGAAGTGAATAGTGCAGGAATATAGATGAGTTTAGGGCGGCCAGATCCACAGGGAGGTGAGGTCAGGAAGAGAGCAGCGAAGGGCAGAGTTAGGAAGGGAAGAAGTGTGAGCACGGAGGCCAAGAGGGGATCAAGAAACAGCTTTAGCCAAGTACTGTACATAACACGCAGCAGAGCAAGGGGATATACATGCAGTGGAAAGGTGTTATACAAGAGGTGTGTGTGGTGTGTCAGGACGAGGCAGAATGAACCGTGTACGAGTGGTTTGGTGTGGGTGTGGCAGCGAAAGAAGTGGAGTGTGCTGCGCCCAGATGGTTTGGACACGTGATGAGAATGGGTTTGTGAAGAAAGTGTATGAGGGAAGGCTTGAGGGAGGGACTGTCAGGGAAAGTGAGAAGAGGAGGAGGAGGAGGAGGAGATAGAAGAAGAGGAATTGAAGAGCAAGAGTGCCAGAGCAGGGACAGATGGAGGCACTTCTGAGATTGAGATACACACACACTGATTGACTGACTAACTAACTACTGAGGAAATGTAGTAGTAGTAGTAGTAGAAAAGAGAGAAAGAATAAGGAGAAGGAAGAGAAAGAGACAGAAGGCTGTGCTCTCTCTCTCTCTCTCTCTCTCTCTCAGGATCCACAGGATGACCCCCACAGACACATATATGGGTCCCCCCCCTCTTTCTCTATAGAGCTAATTCTTTCTCATTATTTTTATTATTTCTCTTCCTATCAGAACCCCAACAAAAGATGAAGAAGAAAGAGAAGAAGAAGAAGGAGGAAGTGAAGAAGAGAAGTTTCTTTCAATAATAATAATAAAATATATATTGAAAGAAATCAGTTTAAATTCTGTCCATATAACACACACACACACACACATATACCCTCTCCTCCTCTTCCTTCTCTTCTTTTCTTCTTCTGCTGCTTCTTTCTGCAATACATTAAAACATATTACTATCCAAATCTAGAAGAGGAGGAGGAAGAGGGAGGCATGGAGGGAAGGAGAGAGAACAGAGTGGACCTAGGGAGATAGAGTGAGGGAGGAGAGAGAAGAGAAAGAGAAGTAAAGAGTGGTGGAGAGAAAGAGAAGGGGAAAGGTGGATAAAGAAGGGAGAGGGAGAAGGAGGAGAGGAGGGAGGGAAGGAAAGAGAAGCGATTCTAACATAAGGAGAGATTTGGAGGAGGAGGTACAAATCCTGGAGGGGAGAGGAGAGGAGGAGGAATGGGTGAAGAATGTAATGAAGGAAGAGAGGAGAGGGAAAGGGAGGAAGAAAGGAAGAGAGAGGGAGGAAGAATGAGAGAGAGGAGGAGGAGAAGGAAGAAGAGATATTATGAAAAAAAAATAATACAGATAAAAAATAAACCTTCTATTCCTTCTATTATCTCCTTCTACTAATCACCAAGGCTATTATAGTGATGGTAGATGTAGACAACCTCTCCCTGACTCTGCTCCAGGGAGGCAAGGAGCAGTGTGAGGGCAGTAAAGAAAGTAACCTTGCCCAGGGTCAGGCACCACAAGGACTCAAACCACAAGAAAAGACTGCAAAACATAGAGAGGATAATGTGTTTTTCTTCTTACTGTCTGACAACAACAATATCTATAGCCACTGAGAACTGAAGAAATGTTTTGAGAGATCTAACTAATACATGTCCAATATATAGTTCTGGAAATGAGGCAGCTTTCTATATTATGTACTGACAACACTACCAGGCACAGAACACACCAGCAGGACATGAGGGATAACTTTCACCAGTCCTGCCCCTTAACCCCTTGACTGTGGATTTCTTACAAGAAGACCTCACCAAGCTACAGCAATGGAACAAAAAGTGTCTGCTACAATTCACTGAACAAAAATGTGAAGTCCTGCACCTTGGGAGGGGATATCCAGCACACCAATACCACATGGGAAACACTCCACTATCACCACAGAGGCAGAGAAAGACCTGGGACTGTATGTTACCGGGCTACCAGTGAAGGACAAATCCGTGCCAATTGCAGTGGTTGGATTAAAGACCCCCACACTCACCGTGAAGCAGAGCGCCAGCCAGTAGCGGCTGTGGGTACGGATGACGTCATTGATGGTCTGCACGGCACTCTTGTTGGGCACCAGCTGGGGCTCAAGGGGGGGCAGCGGATCCCCCAGCAAAGCCTTGGCACACAGCGTCATGCAGTAGCTGATGGTGTTGAGGCTGAAGCCGCCCTCCAGTGCCAGAACTATGCGGCCCTTGGCCAGGCCAGACAGAAGGGCCATCATATGTTCAAAGCAATCGGGACTCACGCAGCAACCTGGGAGTGTGTGTGAAGCTGTTACTTTAGGTATGAGATGCATGAAGGGAGGAATGGGGGTGAGGAAGAGGAAGTGAGTCCTGTAATATGGAATGGAATGGTTAGGCTGTGTTACTTTAGGTATGAGATGCATGAAGGGAGGAATGGGGGTGAGGAAGAGGAAGGGAGTTATTCACTATGGAATGCAATGGTCTGAGATGACAATACATCAGGATACAATATAAGGAGACTACAAAATGCTTCATTGCATACACATGGCAGCCCCTGAAGATGTGTTATTAAGGCAGATAAAAATAAATAAATAAATAAATAAAAAAAGCAAAAAGAACAACAGAGAAATTTTGGATAAGAAAGAACACTAAAGGAATAAAGAGAGGAAAACAAGAAACCCAAACAGTGAAGGAGTGCACCAGGGAGTGCTGTTATGAAGCCAAAACTCCCGACCATGAACTGAAAATATAATTATGGAGAGAGAACTGAACTGAACTGAAGAGATAGTGACAGAAAAAGAGAAAGAGGCAGCAGCAGGTAGTCATACAGATAGTGACACCATCCACCAACCTCCAAGTGGGTCCCCGCACCAGCATCAAGGCTGGCAGTGACCAGGACCAGCTGTGGGTTGAACTGGTAGGCCACGGGCAGCACCACCTGAGTGAAAGCCTCTGCGTCACCCATGCCACTCTGAAACAACACAAGAAAAACACTGTGGCTTTAGTAAACACGACTTCTTCCTCCTGAACTGTGGCTGGGAGGAAGGACACTGGACGATGAAATACCAAAGCTGAGGACCATAACTGATTCTTGCATTGGGAGCTTGGATAGCAGGGTGAACCTTCATGTGCTGGACAGAGCCGTGTGGATCTAGACACTGATCACTGGGAATCATAACAGGAAAAGAAAAAAGTGTCAGGTAATTGTGAATGAATGAAAATGCAATACTTCGGCACCAGTGTAGGGAGAAAAATACTCAGAGGACTTAGCACTCGAGGGTTAATTTTCTGATTTGTAGCTGGGAGGAAAGACACAGGATGGCAAAATAGCTGAATCAAGGGTTTCTCTCTCTCTCTCTCTCTCTCTCTCTCTCTCTCTCTCTCTCTCTCTCTCTCTCTCTCTCTCTCTCTCTCTCTCTCTCTCTCTCTCTCTCTCTCTCTCTCTCTCTCTCTCTCTCTCTCTCTCTCTCTCTCTCTCTGCCAGCCTAGTTTCCTTTTTATCATTCCTTCTTTCCTTAAATTTCCTTGGACTCTTCCCTTCTTTCTCCATTTAATTATTCCTCTTTCTCCTCCTCCTTCCTACCATCTTTCCAGGCCTCCTTTTCCTTCCTTCCTTTCTTTCTTTCCAAGTGAGGGCTGGAGCACTATTTCAAGTTGGTTAGCATGTGTTTGAATAGGTATTTAGAACAATCAAGACACCTCTCCTTCTGAAACTGATCTCTCTTTTGGCCACTTAGGCAATTATGGATAAGTAAAATATTGTGCCAAAATTGTTCCTGGTCCATGTAATGTGTCTATGTATTTTTGGGGGGAGAAAGGACGGACTCTATCTACTTTACCTCCCTTTAACACAACCTTGCTGATGCTGTTGTTATGTCCATTTATTCTGTTTGTCTCACAGTCAGCAAACTGCATTGCATTTCTTTCCTCTCCCTCTTCCTTCTCTCCCTTTTCCTGAATGGTTCCTGTCTGTTGAGGGAAACAACCTCTCTCGAAATAGCTGTTCATTTATTTGGGAAAAAACAAACTCTGGGCACCTGGCTCATAGTTGTCATCATCTGATTAACCTTAAAAGATGCAGCATTGAAATACTCCATCTGACATCTTCACTACCAGGTCAATGAACACAGTACAGATAAACTTATCAATTCATGAAAGGTAATACAGCAAATGTCAGGAGATAACTGGGAGTACCTACCTATCACACTATCTATCTGTCTCTCTATCTATCTATCTAGGCATAGTATTTGGACATGAAGAGCTCTCACGTCAAAGGCAGGTCCGGTGAGGGTCAGAGAGTAGGACATGAAGCAAGCGACCAGTGAGCAGCATTCTCAAGCTGCAACAATGTCTGTGTAAAAGTAATTCCAAAAAAGGGTCAAGGGAAACTTGGTCCCACACTTGTTAACCCCTTGGCTGCAGATTTCCAGCCAGAAGACAGACCTCACCAAGCTACAGGAGTGGAACGAAAATGTCTGCTACAATGCAATGAAGAAAAATGTAAAGTCCTGCACCCTGGGAGGGGATATCTAGCACACCAATACCACATGGGAAACACTCCACTATCCACCACAGAGGCAGAGAAAGACCTGGGAGTGTATGTTACCAGGCTAACAGTGAAGGGATATCCAGCACACTAATACCAAATGGGAAACACTCCACTATCCACCACAGAGGCAGAGAAAGTCCTGGGAGTGTATGTTACCAGGCTACCAGTGAAGGGATATCCAGCACACTAATACCACATGGGAAACACTCCACTATCCACCACAGAGGCAGAGAAAGTCCTGGGAGGTACCAAGAGCTGCCTCAGGTACATCAGAGTACTTAGACTATCTTCATTATGTTTTGTCTGTGAATGAAAAAACACCTTAGTGTGTAGTGCACTTACCCTTCCGTAAGGCTGCGTGTTGCTCCACCTGCTCGTCACACACCAGACACAGCCTCGGAGACTCACTCAGCACCACGGCCTCTGAAGACAAGGCACAGAGCTCCTCAGTGACTCCTGTTTGCTGTGACTGAGCTTCCTATGAAAGGTGTACATCCCTCCCTCTTCCTTCTCCTCCTCCTCCTCAGCCATTATTATTGGTCCACTGCAGTACAAAGGCATTTCCTAATGTTAATAACCTCCCTCACATCTCCTTCACTCCCTCCCTTCCCTTAACTCTCCTTTCCCCTCCTTCCTCTCCCTTTCTTTGCCTCCTTCTCCCTTCCTCCCTGCTTCCTTTTCTTTCCCTCTCAACCCCCTCTCTCTCTCCCTCTTCCTCTTTGCCTTGCGTAAGCAACATAAGGAGCGTAAGCAACAGAAGCCCCGAAGTCTTCCTCAAACTATATTTAGCATTAGTTAGACCTCATCTTGACTATGCGGTTCAGTTCTGGTCACCCTACTATAGAATGGATATCAAAATGTTAGAATCGGTGCAGAGGAGGATGACTAAGATGATTCAGGGGTTGAGAAACTTGCCATACGAGGAAAGACTCAAACAGTTAAACTTGCATTCTCTAGAAAGGCGAAAGGTGCGTGGAGACATGATCGAGGTTTATAAATGGATGAAGGGCTTTAATAAGGGAGACATTCATAAGGTTTTGTTGGTAAGAGAACCGGGTAGGACACGAAGTAATGGGTTTAAACTGGATAAATTCAGATTCAACAGGGACATAGGCAAAAATTGGTTTACTAACAGGGTGGTGGATGAGTGGAATAGGCTTAGCAGTCATGTGGTGAGTGCCAATACAATTGTCACATTAAAAAATAGACCAGATAAATTCATGGACAGTGATATTAGGTGGGGTTAGATACATGGGAGCTTAGGGTCAAAGGAGCTGCCTCGTACAGGCCTACCGGCCTCTTGTAGACTCCTGCGTTCTTATGTTCTTATGTTCCCTCCCTCTCTTCCATTGTTTCCTTTCTCCTCTTCCTTCCCTCTCCCTCTTTCTCCTCCTCCTCCTTATCCTCTTCTTCCTCCAATTTGAATACAGCATTATTTTCTATTACAGGCTTTTACTATAATTTTCTCTCCTCCTTTTCCTTCCTCCTCCTCCTCCTCCAATCTAAAGACCCAACCATGAGCAGAGACTAGAGGAGTGACTCAATGCCATTCCTTTTCATCTCCTGTCTCACACACTTCCTCCTCCTCCTCCTTCTTTCTCTACCAATGTGAACACAACATTACTCTCTCCTACATGCACTTATGGTACTTCTTTCTCCCCCTCGTACCTGCAGCAGTGAGCCAGCCGAGAGCAGGGCACAGACGTTGGTGGCGGGGCGGAGGTAGACAGACTTGTAGTTCTCCTGAAGGGTCTGCAGCTCCTCCTCTCGCTGGGCCTGGAGGCTGAACATGAAGGCCACGTGTTCCTGGCTGTGCATGAGCTCCACCTCCTCATGCTGGGCCACCGAGGCTGTGCAAGGATGGATAGAGGGAGGGAGAAAAGGGTTAGATTAGGATTAGACTCTTTCTTTATCAATATCTCTTTGACATCATCTATAAATCTCTCTATTTCTCATTTACTCTCTCCCATCTCTCCTTCCTTTATCCAGAATCTGTTTTGCATCATATATATATATATATATATATATATATATATATATATATATATATATATATATCTCTCTCTCTCTCTCTCTCTCTCTCTCTCTCTCTCTCTCTCTCTCTCTCTCTCTCTCTCTCTCTCTCTCTCTCTCTCCTTCCTCAGTTCTAATTCCAACGATGAGAACAACTTCTTTGCCTCAACTCAACCCAACTGATCCTACTGGCTGACACTGCATCAAGTTTATAAAGCAGGTCCAAGGAATAGAGAGAGCTGCATACCCTCTATGCTTTACTATGGGTGGCTATACAGGTGTTAGCCAGTGCAGGTGTGAAGGGAGACTCATACTAAGCAAGGCGAACAAGGAGAAGTAAACAACTGAACAGTGAACGACGGAGCAGTGACATAAACATGAACACACACATCATACAGACAGTGCCTCCACCACCCACCTGCAGCCGCTGGCCTCACCCCAGCACCCCGGCACGCCCCAGCACCTCCCACACCCGCTGGATGCACTGGCTGCTCTGGATGTTCCCTTTGTGGGGGGAGAGGGGGAAAGAGGGTGAATTAGTGTGTACCTCTGTGTGCTGTGGTGTGAGGGAAACTTGTCTGGTTAAAAAAGGTTGCTCTAGTACGAGGGTAGAAAGCTGCCTCAAGGGGTTATGTGTGGTCAAAGTTATGGTGGTTAAGTGTTGGTTAGATAAGTGAGGAAAGCTTTGTCTTCTAGCTCTGGTAAAAGAGTATTAAAGCTGCCTGAATGGGTGACATATGTAACAAGGGATTGGATTGGGTGAAAATAAATAAATGGTATGTAGAAAGTTGGAAAGTTTGGTTTAGTCGGTGCAACATCTGTGGTCATATGCCGGAGAGACAGAAGGGAAGGAATTATAGAAGGGAACAGATCCCAGGAGACGGGACACAACCCCCGATTAATACCTGGTACCCATTCACTGCTGGCTGGACAGGGGCGTCGGGTATCGGAAAAGTCGCCCAAATTTTTCCACTCCGCCCAGGAATCGAACCCGGGCTCTCTCGGTTGTGAGCCGAGTGTGCTAACCACTGCACCACGAAGTCCTCTATAAATGGTATGTGTGAGGGAAACTCTGAGTCTTTTTGAGGTAAAAGCTCTGGTAAAAAGATGCCATGTGCTGCCTCAGTGGGTTTGGTGTGGACAAAAAATTCGGTCCAAGTAGATATATATGTGAGGGAAACTTGGTCTTCTTGAGGTAAAAACTCTGGCAGGTACCAAGAGCTGCCTCGGGTACATCAGAGTAAGTAGACTATCTTCATTATGTTTTGTCTGTGAATGAAAAAACACCTTAGTGTGTAGTGCACTTACCCTTCCGTAAGGCTGCGTGTTGCTCCACCTGCTCGTCACACACCAGACACAGCCTCGGAGACTCACTCAGCACCACGGCCTCTGAAGACAAGGCACAGAGCTCCTCAGTGACTCCTGTTTGCTGTGACTGAGCTTCCTATGAAAGGTGTACATCCCTCCCTCTTCCTTCTCCTCCTCCTCCTCAGCCATTATTATTGGTCCACTGCAGTACAAAGGCATTTCCTAATGTTAATAACCTCCCTCACATCTCCTTCACTCCCTCCCTTCCCTTAACTCTCCTTTCCCCTCCTTCCTCTCCCTTTCTTTGCCTCCTTCTCCCTTCCTCCCTGCTTCCTTTTCTTTCCCTCCCCCTCTCTCTCTCCCTCTTCCTCTTTGCCTTCCCTTTCCTTTCCTTCCCTCCCTCCTTTCCATTTTTCCCTTTCTTCTCTTCCTTCCCTCTCCCTCTCCCTCTTTCTCCTCCTCCCCTTCCTTCCTACATACCTTCCCTCCTCAGCTGCAGCAGTTTCTCACCAATCCTCTCCCTGAGCTGCTGTGTCTGTGGTGTCAGGAGCTGCATGGCGTCTCTGGTCTGGAGGCGTAAGGGCCAGACACCCACCAGGCCTTGGAAGGAGAGGCTCGGGGTGAAGGTGCTGGGGTCAGCCTCGCCCCACACCTCCTGCTGGCATAAGGACCCCTGGTACTGGAAGCAGCGCCAGTGTGCCCGTTGGACATACACCAGGCTCAGCAGTGTCTCCTGAAGGCTGGGGAGGACAGGGAAGGGAGAGGAAGGTCAATGTTGAGAAAAAGAGCAGGTTAACTATAGGAAAAAGACATTGTTTCTGAGATCCAAGAAAGGCCATCAAGGAAAAATAAAACAATGCTACAGGCCCAAACAGCTTCCTCTTAATGAGCAGACATGGATAGGGAAATTAAAATAGACAGCAACAGTAAAGTAAGGAGAATAATAATAAAAAAGAGGGACAAAAACAATATTAAAACAAAACAGTTCAATAAATCCTGCATCAGAGATAAGGCAGACAGAGAGATAGATAAATGGATATAGACAGACTGAGATAGATAGATAGATAAAGACAGATATAAGCAGAGATAGATAGACAGGCACAGAGATGGACAGATTGATACAGAAAGATATAGACAGACAGACAGCTATCAGGCACCTTGGTGATGGCTGCAGGGGGGGTCCAGCAGGGGGGCAGTGGTGGCCCAGCAAGGCACTGAGGGTGTGGGCGGCACTCTTGGCCTGGACAGCAGGCAACACCCACCCTGCACACACAACAGGGATTGCTTATTACCATTCTAATTATTATTATTATTATTATTATTATTATTATTATTATTATTATTATTATTACTATTATTATTATCAATATTACTATCATCCTGCTATGTAATAATAATTGTCTAAGCTATTTTTTAGATTTCTGTGCAATATTTTTTTCAAGTTTTCAGTGATGTCAATTTTTTTTTCCCAATTGAATTCTATAGGGAGGTAGAATGCATACCAGTGTGTGGATGTGTGGTGCTCAGTTCCTGCCACAATGTTTGGGTGAGGTCAGACTGGTCACCTCCAGCACCAGCACCACCTTGCCCCACGCCAGGGCCATCAGCTGGGAGGTGAGGTGTGTGTACAGGCCTGGCCACACCTCCAGCACCAGCACCACCTTGCCCTGCACCAGGGCCATCAGCTGGGAGGTGAGGTGTGTGTACAGGCCTGGCCACACCTCCAGCACCAGCACCACCTTGCCCTGCACCAGGGCCATCAGCTGGGAGGTGAGGTGTGTGTACAGGCCTGGCCACACCTCCAGCTCCAGCTCAAACTTGCCCATAGCCAGGGCCATCAGCTGGGAGGTGAGGTGTGTGTACAGGCCTGGCCACACCTCCAGCACCAGCACCACCTTGCCCCACGCCAGGGCCATCAGCTGGGAGGTGAGGTGTGTGTACAGGCCTGGCCACACCTCCAGCACCAGCACCACCTTGCCCCACGCCAGGGCCATCAGCTGGGAGGTGAGGTGGACCGGCCTGGCCACACCTCCAGCACCAGCACCACCTTGCCCCGCGCCAGGGCCATCAGCTGGGAGGTGAGGTGTGCGTACAGGCCTGGCCACACCTCCATCTCACCCTGAAATGCCAGATGGTAAAATAAAGTATAATAAATATGCTGTATTATTATTATTATTATTATTATTATTATTACTATTGTGTTTGGCTTCCCTGTTAAGAGTGGTTCATAATGGGAAGTTTGTGATACAGTTGAGTAAAATAAAATATATATACCATCTTTTATTATTATTACTAGTATTAGTATTAATAGTAATAGTAGTAGTATTATCATCATCATTATTATGGGGCTTGACTTCCCTGCTGGAGTGATTCACACTGGCAAGTGTCTGGATGAGGAGACAGAGCTGAGAACATCCATGAATTTATGAAAGTAAGTACAGTTGTATGAAAGCAGATATGGAGGCAGGTCAACACAAGCTTAGTTAAAATCCTCTATACTATGACTAAGTAAATGCATACAAAAACCAGACAAGCAAGCAGAGGCAGACACAAACACACACACACACACACACACAGATACATTGTGACTTAGAATGACCTTGAAAATAGATAAAATTGAGCTCAAGCAAAAAATATTCATGAATTAAAGCTATACTTGATAAACTGAAATTTGGAGACAGGACCAGCGTAAAGCATCCTGTATATCACTAGGTAAATACACACACACACACACACACACATACAACCTCCACCTAACACATACACAAGAGCCCACAAGTGTAGCTCAATTCCTATATATCACAACTATAGTCTGTTCACTTAATTCTGACCCAAGCTGACAACATAAACCTAAGCGTGGTCATAAGCACAGTGCATATTAGCAGAAAGTGCTGCGTGAGATAAACACAAACAGGTTAAAGAAAACTTGGAAGCCACAGCAGCAGCCAGTCAGCACTCAGCTTGCAAACACACTTAGGTTTATGTTGTCAGCTTGGGTCTGACTTAAGAGAACAGACTTTAGTAAGGCTTTAGGCCAAGAGAGAGAGAGACTGAGAGAGCAGGACTTGCCTTTTCATCCCCCACTGCCGAGTCATAACCAGCAGACACAACACTATAACTAACTCAGGACCAAACTAGAAGAGAAAATAGTCGTGCTTAGGGTTCAAACGGCACACCAGGTTCAGTCTAGCCTCCTCTGATCATATGCTGAGGTTTGTGCATAGGTGTGTGTGTGTGTGTGTGTGTGTGTGTGTGTGTGTGTGTGTGTGTGTGTGTGTGTGTGTGTGTGTGTTGGGGTCCTAATCGGTCAATCAGATTGTATCTTACTGACAAAATGTGTCAAATGTAGCAATTTCAAAATGGTATGCCACATAAACTGTACTGCATTGTAGGGATCTTGCTTTTCCTGTCCCTCAAGCCTGGACATCTAATGCTGCCTAGTAATGAAGGGGAAAAAAATTCACACTAAGCTGCACACAACTTTCTACTCTGTCTCATTCCTGTGCTATACAAATCCCTTATGCAGGAGTAAACCACCGTCTGCATTCCTTTATCCCTTTTGCTGGTACACTCTGGAACAAACAAGCTTCCTTTGTCTGTGTTTCCTCCTGCCCATGACTTGAACTCTTTCATGAGGGGAATATCAAGACACCTCTCCACCTGTAACTGACTCTCTCCAGACCACTCACTTCTATCTACTTTTACAGGAGCAATGCATAGTGGGCTTTTTTCCCCTTGAGCTGCTTCATTAACTGGACAAAGGAAAAAGAAAAGAGCTTCTCACTCCCTTGGCCTCTGCCTTTTCCTGACCTACTAACAAAGACCAGAGCTGCCCAGCCTCAACCTCTGCCTCACCTGCTTCTCCAGACTTGCCATCGGTTGCTGCCGCTGCCGCACCCCCAGCAAGAGGCTGACCGCGCGGGGATTCCTGGCTGACGTCTTCCTCTGGGGCGTGTCTTCCGTCATCCTGCAACACAAAGGTTCACCTTCATCAACTGGTTAAGATTTATTTCAGAGGCAATATTTGCCCAAGGTTTTGATATGGGGTCATTTTCAATAATTTTAAATGTAGAAATTCAAGTGTCACAAAACAGAGCCTTGAGGACACATTATTGTGGGGATAAATGCCTAACAGATAGGTAATAACCAATATCTATAACCATTGCAAAGTGGATCACAGGATTTATCAAAATTACCCCGTGCTGCCACTCCATGTTTTCTAGGGTGAATACAAACCCATCAAAGCCTGACATGATAACCAATATCTATACCCTTGTAAAGCATATCAAAAATTTATCAAAAATAATATACAATAACAAGTGGTAGGCATTGCAACCAAGAAAGGACCTTGCACAAGCACTATGTAGCTTATGACACACTTGTGAGACCAACACTGGAATACTGCTCCACGGAGTGGGATCCTTACACACACAGAAACATTGATAAGCTAGAACAAATCAACACCAAGGCAGCAAGGTTCATTACAAACAATTACACTTGAACGTCTGGCATCACAACACGGATCAAACAACAGATAAACATGGACCCTCTTCACATACGCAGACAAGCACACAGACTTACACTGATATACAAGATCACAAACACTCACACTGACATTGACCCACACACAAACTTACACAATGCAAACAGTCAACGTACTCATAACACACACACCCATAAATACCAAACATATCACACTAACAATGACGCATACAAGCACTCATACTTTCCACGCACCATGTGTGACTGGAACAGCCTCCCTCAACAGATTTTAGACTGCGGTACAATAGACTCATTCAGAAAACAAATACACACTCACTTGTCACCACAACACACCAACACTAACAATTACACTTGATTCACTTCCCTCCCCTGCACACCCGGCTCCCCCGTCACCCAACAGCCAACACAAATATGCATGTTATGCACCTGAATGGGTGCCCTGTGTATTATAAATCAAGATCAAGGTAATTTAGCTGTGCAGGTGTAACTAGTAATTTTGCACTTGTGCACCGGCATGAGTGCAATATTACACAAGACTGAGCACTGCACTGCTGATATTTACTGAAGAACAACACTGTGCAGGTTATTGCACCGCGCCCCACCACTAAACTTAACAGATCTATTCAAATTTAACATCACCTGCTGGGTGGGGCTTTGTCCCCGTCAACCTTACCGGCAGACCTTTCATAACAAATGTGCAATCTCCCCCTCAGACCTTTTTGTTCTAACTCCTGATCTACCCACTAGAGGCCACCAGCACTAAATAGCACATGTTAGGACCCAGCTTGAACTAAGGAAGAGGTCCTTCAGTGTCAAAGGCATTCCTTTGTGGAATTCCCTCCCTGAATCCCAGGTCACCCTCCAGTCTCTACCTCTATTTAAATCAGCACTAGCTCATCATCTTGGGGACAAACTCTTGGAATATCATTAAATGGACTGTAGCTCTACATCTAATCGTATAAATTACATTACAAATTGACTGCATATGATGGACTATCCAGCTCTTTCATTAGTATTTGTTTTTGTTTACGGTATGTAATTAAATATTGAGAGCTGGCGCATCAGCAGAGTGCTGGCTTCCCCTCGTCATCATGTGGACTGTGGGGTCGGGAAGCCCACCAGGTGAGTAAACCAGGTGAGTTAGTTTGAAATATCCAAATCTGACACACCACCTTCTTAGGGGGCATTACCTTTGTTCCCCCTTGACCCCTGGCGTGTGTCATGCAACACCCACTCAACAGGAACAGCAGGCACCCATTTAACTGTTTCTGCAGGGAATGGTCATGTAAAAAGCTGAGCAGTAGTACAAGGCACCTCAGTAAGGTGCCCAGCAGCCCCGCGGGGCGGCGGGTGTGATGCTGGAGGAACACCAAGGGCCGGGGGCGTCTTGGCCATGCCGGTCACACACTCCATCATTACCTTCCCCTCGTAGGATCAGCTTCACCTAGGCTTAGGCATGCCCCGCTAGGCCTTGTTCAGGCTGTCATGGTGGTGAGTGTCTGACAGGAGGCTGTGGGTGTATGGCGGTGAGTCTGCCGCCCGACCCTGCACGGAGATGACACACACACACACACACACACACACACACACACACACACTGCCTGTCGTGTTCTTCTTCGTGGGTGTTTTATGGGGCTAGTTAGGCTGTGGACCCACAGCCTCTAGAGCCCCGTCAGTGGTAGTTGTTATCAGGAGTTCTTGGTTGTGCTGGCCGTCCTGTCACCGTGTTCGTCGTTCCTGCCGAGTCGCTGCTGCCAATGTTTGTGTTTTTTCAACGGGACGCTTAACGTGCCACACCTGGGGCGGTATACACAAAAGTTCTTAGCATCGTTAAGTGCACTTAACGGCAAAGAACGTTAAGTTTTCTACTTAAAATGGCGCTGGGCCGCTTAGCGCTGAAGCTGGAGCACTTAGCGGGCGGAAAATTTAAGGCGGGGAAGGGGCTCCCTTAGCACCGTTAAAAATGCATAAGTATTGCAACATGGTGGATTACAGCGGGAGGAAAGGCATCACCTCTAATATATCTGCCTCGTCTAGACGAATTGGAGGCGTGTAATGATTTGAAACTCATCCTGAAATATCTGTGGACTGTGCTGACCGTGCTGAGATGAGTGGTTCGGCGAGGCGGACCTTGGAAACACCTACATGGCCATCACGACTGAAGTGGTGTTCGCCGACAGGTAAAATGCAGGTGCAACCTTCACAGGCTGACAGAGATTGAGTGATAACAGACACTGGAGACCCTCCAGGCGATGGCTGGTGACCGCCTGCCACCATCCACAGGCTGTCACACAAGGAGCCCTGGGAGTAACCTTGCTGGAAGCCCGCGAACCACCAGTGTGTGGCTGGCGTTATACAGCCCCAGCCATCGCCTGGAGGGCATCCAGTGTCTGTTATCACTCACCTTAGGTAGTCTGTGAAGGTCCAGTCATCACTGGTGCACGTGTATCTTACCTGTGATCAACACCGGCAGCCACAGACTCCTGCCCAAGGAACGAACACAGGTGAGCCAATATTTTACCTCGCCAGACTTATCCTTTACAATATTCAACTCTTTAAACCTAACACACCTGTTAATCTTGTGACTGACTTCAACAAACGTTTCCCACCAATCTTACCAAACCCTAAACAATACCTATTTGGGTCACTAGTGTCTGTTATTTAATTTTTACTTGTCTAACCTCCAGCAACGATAAACCAAACCTAACCTGGGTAAATTTATCATTGACATATAGTTATTTCAACTTAATCTGTTATTTAAGATAGCCAGTTTTAACCAATTCAGCAATTATTTAGAAAAGTTGATATTTTTAACCTAACTTAAATGTCAGAAGTGTCCTAACAAAATTACCTCCCTTTGCTTATTTTTAATAACCAAACCAAATCAATTTGACGTACCGGTAGCTCTTAAACCGAACTTGCTCTAGTACTCAAGCTTACATCACGTATGACTTTTTCCTTTAATCCTAAATCAACTTGTTTAGAAACCTTGCTCTGACATACCTAACTTAATATAAGTTCACCTCTCCTAACTCAGATAAATTTCCGATTTGTGTTACTGACTATTTTTTAAACAAACATTTTGATTTTGGACGTAAATTTTTTACCAAACTAACTATCATTCAGAATGTTGCCTTATTTTAACTTAACAAAAAATTATAAACGTCACCTAACGTCATTGATCCTACTTAACGAGCAGTAGCTATCCTTTCTGTAAAATACCTCCCAGGAATCCCTGGGTGTTGCAAAATGATACTAATACCCATGCTAGCTAGCATTGTAGTATTGTTTAATTTGTTTTGGTCATGTCTTTTTTTCACAATTGAAATTAATTAGTTCACAGTATATTATGGCTTTTGTTATTTGCAGCTTCCTTTCTTGTGAAGATCTAAAAGTGAATTTTATGATTATTCTTAGTCTTACTCCCAAATAGCTATTAAAGTCAATCAACAATGCTAAAATCTTTTTGAACCAAAAAAATTGCAAATTGGTCCATGAGTCAAGAGTTTTGACTTCTGGACAAGTATAGATATAGATATAGGGCAGGTACCAAAGCATTTCTAATTGTAATGTATCTATTTGCAGTGATCGTGATGACATTGACAACAACGAGCAAGTCCTCCTAGACCTAGAGTGACCTCGAGCTGGTATTCGCCACATAACATTATTGTTTAATCATTTAATTTTTGTCATCCTGCATCAAGCAGTCATTCCCATGCAAGAATATAATGCACGATATAAGCAACTTCAATTGCTAGAAAATAAGACAATGTTGCCAGCCCATATAGTGTGCACTGTGCAGTAAATAACTCATGTAGATAATGCCTGTTATTTTATCACATACTTATGTTGATGCAATGTCTTTTAGTTCTTGCTTCGGCTATATTAATTACTAATCCATTCTTATTTCTCTGACGGCCATTTCCTGTGTCGATACGTCAATCAGTTCAGTACTTTTATTTTCTTAGCTTGTGTTTTGCAATTCTTTGCCAATTAAATCACTGGACACATCTTAATAAATATCACAGATTTAATTATCATATATCAGTCCCATAAGTTTATTTCAGATGCTCTTAAAACAACATCTGTCCATTCATAGTCCAACTTAACCTGGTAGCAGCAACAGGCCAAATTTGTGGCTTTACCATGTACCAGCGATGGGCCACATTTTTGCCACGATATAAACCCCCAAAAATAGATGATGCATAAACTGATCACAAGTGTGTTGATATATATTATGAAATGGTTTGCGTGAGTGATGATTTTTTCTCATTTTCTCACTCGGAGGGCCTTTAAGAAACATGAGTCCTGCAGCTACCAGGTTAACCTCTTTTAGTATAGTACACTAATCAAGAAAAACATCCCAATTAATATATATATATATATATATATATATATATATATATATATATATATATATATATATATATATATATATATATATTATATATATATATATATATATATATATATATTATGTTGTTTATTTGAACTTGTACTCATATTTCAGGGCCAAACATGATGTGGAAGAAGAAATCAGTTGTCTCCATCAGTCGGGATTGTGCCGTGGCAGCTTTCTCCAGCTGTCCGGCAGAGGTCCAGTCCATGCCATGGAGAAATTCAGCCCCCAACAATGAGATGGCATGCCAGAGATGGATCCAGCTTCTCCTCCAATCAATCAATCCTTGCAATGCTTTCTCTTTTCTCTCCTTCTGTACCACCATGCTTACATAACTGATCCAAGGTACTTAAACTCATTACCCTCCCCCATTTCTTCACCATTCAAAATTATTTGGCATTCTTTTTCACATTCAATGCCCACTCTATATGGGCATACAAACTCTACAACCTCCCTTCTACTCTGCTCACAAACCATCACTTTACTTTTGTTGACATTTACTTTCAACTTTCTCCTTTTACATATACTATCAAAAACACTGACCAAATTTTGTAAGTCACTTTCATTTTCTGCAATGAGCACCGTGTCATCAGCAAATAAGATTGAATTCATCGCCCACTTCCTTCCCTCCCTCAGCATACATTTTTACTTCAATTTCCCCAACTTTGCCCTTCATTTCTCATAACACCATCCATATAAATATTGAACAACCACGATGACATGACACACCCCTGCCTTAGCCCACTTTCATCTCAAAATGTTCACTTGTTTCTCCAGTAATTTTGACACATGCAGATGCATCCTCATAGAAAGACTTTATTGCATTAAGCAGTTTTCCTCCCACACCATATATCTTTAAGACGTCCCACAATGCCAGCCAATCGACTCTGTCATAAACTTTCTTTAGAATAACTAGATCCATGAAGGCAGCATAGTATTTTTTCCTTTTGCTAATATTTTTTCTAATAAAACACCATCCTGAAGGAAAATATCTGATCCACACATCCTCTTCCCTTCCTGAAGTCTCCTTGTTCTTCACTGATTTTCTCTTCTGTAAGTCTGTGCGCAGTCTCAATTAGGACTTTTCCATATACCTTTCCAGGTAGCCTACACTCAGCAGACTTATACCCCTACAACTCCCACCTCCCCTCTCCTGCCCTTCCCCTTGTAAACTGGGACCATGATGGCTTTTGTCAAGTCTGCTGGGACCCCTCCCCCCCATCCCAGGCCACTTCACATACCTTGACCATTCATATAGTAACTTCATCTCCACACTTCAACATTTCTGCTGTGATTCCTCTCAATTCATTCATCATCATCATCTCATCGACGCCTGCTCTTAGGAGCTCCCACCAGGGGATGGCCACGGCAGAAGTTTCCATCTTTCTCTATCCGGACACTCCCTCCTTGCCTGCTCAAAGTTTCTCAAGGATCTCTCATCCTTCTCCCTAACGTACTCCTGCACCCTATCTCTCCATTTCACTGGAGGTCGTCCTCTAACATTCCCTCCCTCAATCTCACATACACCCTTCTGGTCATCTTACTCTCCTCCATTCGCTCCATGTGGCCAAACCACTTTTAAGTCACTTATTCCCTTCACCCCCTTGACACATTCCAAAACGCTCATACACACTTTCATTACTTATTCCATCCATTCTACTCACACCACAAGCACTCCTCAAATAACTCATTTCCACTGCCTGCACTCTAGACCTCTGACTTTCATTCCAGGCCCATGTTTCACTTGCATATGTGAGGGTTGGTACTATTATTGTATTTTCAACTGATAACTGATCCAAGGTACTTAAACTCATTGACCTCCTCCATTTCTTCACCATTCAGAATTATTTTGCATTCTTTTTCACATTCAGTTCCCACTCTATATGGGCATACAAAATCAACAACTTCACTTCTACTCCCCTCACAAACCATCACTTTACTTTTGTTGACATTTACTTTCAGCTTTCTCCTTTTACAGACGCTATGAAAATCACTGACCAAGTTTTGTAAGTCACTTTCATTTTTTGCAATGAGCACTGTGTCATCAGTAAACAGGATTGAATTCAGCACCCACTGCCTTCCCTCAGCATACATTTTTACTCCAACTTTGCCCTTTATTTCTTTCATGACACCATCCATATAAATATTGAACAACCATGGTGACATGACACGCCCCTGCCTTAATCCCACCTTTATCTCAAAATGTTCACTTGTTTCTCCACCAATTTTGACACATGCAGATGCATCCTCATAGAAAGACTTTATTGCACTAAGCAGTTTTCCTCCCACACTATAAACCTTTAAAACATCCCACAATGCAATCCAATCGAATCTGTCATAAGCTTTTTCAAACTCCATGAAGGCAGTGTATAGTTTCTTTCCTTTTGCTATTATTTTTTCTCCTACCATCCTGAAGGAAAATATTTGATTGATTCCATCAGTTCCTGCTGCTTTTCCATTTTTTAATCTTTATAATGCCTGATTTACTTCTTCATATGTTATACTTCTTTCTTTATATACTTCTCTACCTCCGCTCAAAACTGTTGCCGTAACAGCTGCTGGACGTCCATCATCAAAATTCATTAAGTTTTTGAAATATTCTCTCCCATGTCTCTTTCACAGCCTCCCCGTCTTTGAACATCTTCCCACTCTCATCCATAACTTCATTAATTTTCCTTGGGGAGATATTATTGGGGTGATGCTTTTCTTTCGTTTTTTACTTCTTTCCAATATGATTTCCTGTTCCCTTTATATTTTTCACTTAGTCTTTTCCAAAGTCTTCACCAACTCTCTTCTTACTTTCTTTTATTGCTTGTTTTAATTTCATTTTGCATTCTCTACATTTCTTTTTCCTTTCCCTTTTTACTTGCTCAACCACATTTCTTTCTTAAGTTTTCTTTAAAAGTTCCTTCTCTCTTACTATCCTCCTTATCTCTTCTGTCCACCATGAATTTCCTTTTCTTTTTCCATCTCTCACCACTTTCATCCCTACCACTTTTTTGTTGTAGTTAACACTACTTCTTTAAATGTTCTAAAAACTTTTTCAGTATCTGTACTATCTTTCACACTTTCCCATTTTTCATTTAAGGCATCTGCCATTTCACATTATACTCATCTTTTATTTCTTTTTTCCTGTAACTTTTCTATCTTCAGTATTTCCTTTTTTACTTCACCTTTCTTTTCAAACACCCACTTTTGCAAGATGGTCAGAGCCATCGAACATCCCACTTACTACCTTCGCGTCACAGATATCCTTTCTCAGTCTTCCATCTACTGCCACATAATCAATCAATCCTTTCTGCTCATAATCATTCCCCCTCCTCCAAGTGTATATGTGGATATAGGCAAAAGTAATAAAGCCCCACACATCAGAAGTTGTATTGCTTTGCCTGGGTTATGCAGATGATGTAGTATTAGTGGAAGGATTTTGCCTGATCCTAAATGACTTTGGTATGGAATGGAAACTTATCTTTAAACATAATAATGGAAATTCACACCAGCAGTAGGACAGCGGGTGCTGGGAAACAATATCTTAGAGGTAATAGAAACACAAGGTTATTTAGCATTTGAGATAAGCAAGGAGGCCATAGGAGAAAGCACAAAGAAAACTGAATGAAGCCAAGGTAAGGAAAATGACGGGTGTTAACATCAGTGGTAGAGAAGGGAAATTAGCCAGTATGAATATGGAAGTTGCCTTTGGATGGGGAAAGTAGTAACCCCACAGCTATCTTGTATGGGTCAGCAAAACTAACACTTAAGATGTCGGGAGATTAGAGGTCATTCAAGACCAGTTGGCATGATAGTGTTCACATGCTCTCAGGGGAAATGGGGTGAAGCTTCTGAGAAAGGTTAACAAAGGGGAAGCTGAGTTTCAAAGAGAGGAAATGAGTGAACACCGGTGGGCCAAATTAATATAACTGGAAATTGAAGACAATCCCCTTTGGAAAAAGGAAATATACAGAGAGGGAAAGCATATGATGACACTGGAGCAGAGTGAAACAATGTGAATGGAAGACCTGTCAAAGATAGTTGAGAAAAGTGGCCTCCATGAATGGAGAAGTACCTACACCTATCTATAGTACATCAGATAGGTGTAGAAGCTCGGGAAACATTAGAACATTTTATAATAGTACTAGTGATTGTGTGCCTTGACCCACTGAGGCAAAGATATACCAGAGTAACCTGACTGAAAGTTGATATATATAAAAATAAATAAACAAGAAAGTCACTGAACACGCGAGTCTGAAATTATGGTAGCCATCTCACGTGAGGCTAATGCATTATGTGTTGTATGTTGGTCTCTGAATACAGTACAGTGACAAACAGCTTGAATATTGAAGAAACTTCAAACTATTGAGGAGTGTGAATTAACGCATCTTAGCACATTGCATTTTGGCGGTAGAGGGGTCAGGTTAGGTTGGTCATAGGCTAGGTATAGCTAGGTTTGGTCAGGTCTGGTTAGATTTAGTTTGTTTTTGACTTGTCTACTTTTATTATTTGGTAATTCCATGTGATACGCTTCGCGCTACGCCTTTGTTGTCGCCGGCGGCTGAGGAGACGACGTCGAGGCAGTAATATACATATTTTACCAAAACACATAAAAGAATAGTGGAGGTACACCGGAAACATGAAAAGATGCACCTTTATAACGATCATAGGCAATAAAAACCACAAGAGGAAGAAGAAGAAGGCTCGTTTATGTCGATCATTTACTCCATTGATGTGTCTATTGTTTCCAAACAAGCTTTTGTGTACAGATAGATAACGTGTTGAATTCATTATAGCTATTTCATCTTTGCATAATATGTCCTGTGGTAACTATATACAATGCTTTTGCAAGTTGTCGTTTTGCTAGGTGATGCACTTCATACCGGTATTTTGCTCAAAAAATACTTAGCTTAGAGTCCGCTAAGGGGAATTATAAGTAATACTTAAGGGCCTATGCTTAGCTAAAAGTTGTTAAGTGCAAGGCTTAGTATTATTCTTAGAATATTTGTGTATACGGCCCCTGCTCATATTCTTTTCTGAGTAGTGTGAGGATGAAACTGTTGTGCTCCTATTATTTATTTGTTGCTGATTTGTGTCGTCACTTTTTGTGGGTACTGGATTCTCACCAACCACCGGCTCAGGGACCAACGTGACGGAGGTGAGCACCGAGGCAACGCGCAGAACAATTATATACGCCCCAAACCTTACCTTGCCCTCCCTACACACACACACACACACACACACACAAACACAAACACACACACACACACACACACACAAACACACACACACACATGGAATAATAAAAAAAACTGAAATATTTATCTTAAACGTGAATTAAGGGTCATCAAAGGAGGAAGAAAATTATATTTATATTCATAATGTAACGTACCTGCCGGCATACCAACACCGCAGAAGCCAGTTAAAAGCCAATTGGGAAAATTGGGAATAATCCCTTGTACATGGCCATGGTTATTTACCGGATCCAGTTTCTCCTCAGCCGAAACAATACCCGTAGAGGTTAATATGTCATAAGTAGATAAGGGAAGAGAGCGAGAAATACGAACTACAGCTTGGGTTGGCACCCCTGATATAAATCCAGCCGGATCCCTATTTTTATATATATTTATACTGTTACGCAGACACGAGCGAACCCGCACCCGAATGGTGGTTCACGGGGACGGACCGCCATGATTCACCCTCCTCACCGACCCGCCACGTAGGCCTCGGCGAACCAGGGCCAAGCTGACGTCTCCACCGCCTGGCTGCCTCAGAATCAGTCCACCCAGCGCCTCCGAGCTGGCCACACCGCGTAAGCTGACTTCTTCACGCACGGCTCTGCGGTTCCCAGGGGCCCATTGGATTACGCTGAGCGCCTTGAGGAACGTAAGGACGCCAGCACAACGAGCCCCACGAGCGGATGGGGACGGTACTCGGCGCCCCTGACGGAGCTGCAAGGTGCTGAGAAGGCGGGGACTCGACCAGTGTGTCTAGGCGTGTCGCTATTGTGGGGGAGCCAATAAACCAGCTACCAGAAAACGTGTTTCCCTCAGCCCTTCCCGTTCTCTGCAAGGCTCCGATCCCTTAGTTGTGGCGAAAGCAGGCCCCAAGGGGCGCCACCCCTTACTCCTTTCGTTACAATACGTTAGGACTTTGAAATTAAGGGAAAATTAAGTTTAGAATTAACATACAAAAAGACACCCTCAGAAAGGCAGAGGAAGGATAGATTAATGTACCAAGCTGAAAGGCGAGAAGGAAAAGTGTTGGAACCTTGAGGTGGCCACGTCAGGGGAAAGGTCATGAGTTAACCGCTCGGCCTGACGAGATTCATTCGGGACTTAACTTTCCACGGCACAGGTGAGGGCGCGAGACAGCTGAAGGCCGGTGTCCAGGGGTTAGGCCAGGCGAGTGGCGCGCCATCTTGAAGCCGCCCCCATTGAGAGTCGGGAATGGACCCAGACGCCAGTGGTGAACAAGGGCCATGCCCTCAGTCATGAGTGCCTGAACTGAGCCCAGGTAAGGGCGAGCCAGTCCAATCCCTGCCGCCCCCGAGATCAGCAGGCTGGTGATGGGAGTAGAAACGGCTCCGAAACCCCCCCTTTAGGCACGGCACAACAGCATATAGTGTAGCTCTCAGGCCTCCACCAAGCCAAGGAAATTGTGTAAAACGGGTAAGGGGCATCCGCTTGGTGGACGAGGGGCAAACAGTGACCTCACCCCCCCTTTAGCTGTAACAGTCTGATCTTTCTCTCATATTTATCCTTCTCTTCCTATTTTTGTCCTGAGTGTGTCATGAGTGTTTTTATTTGTGTATGCACGCCGATGCGGGAAGTTGAAATCGGATTGTCTAGTCAATCGGGTGGTAGCCCTGTGATATATACCTACATATGGTCATCTCTCGTGTGTAGCATTTATCGATAAGAAGGTTAGGAATTAGAAGAAAGATTTACAATTTTGTATTAACCAAAACATGCTACCCTTCCATCGGGAGTGAGGATTAAACCAATAAATTGTATTCTATGTCCTGTATTAATGCATACAGCCTTCCTAGCCTAAGGTGCAGTCTCGCAATCTCCCCTCCTCCTCCTCCGAAGGTAACCAAGACCCCACAATACCAAACTTGGGACTGAGGATACCATCTACCTCAAGGAACAACCCATAGTAAGCTGGGGAGCGACGGACACTATCTACCAGGTGGGACAGTTGTTAGTCAAGTGTTGCCAGGCCTGCCCTTGGCAGGGAGAGTCTGGGGACTAAACAGTTAGTTTAGTTCCGCCCCACCTGGTTCATAGAACTGCCGTTCCTCACTTACAGGCTTTGGGGGTTGTGTCATATTACAACCTCCTGGTGGCAGCTTACAGAGAGGGAACAGCAGGGATTCGAACCCAGCCGTACACTCTATGCGAGGTTGAGGAATCTTAGCGTCACTATTCTTCCTCTTCCTCCCCTTTTTTATTTTTTCAACCTGTGATGGCCAGGGGTCGAACTCGGGGCTGTTATAATAACACCATAACAGGGCTTGAAAACTTAGTAGACTGATAGTGCCCTCCCCTTGACATGAGTGTGTGTGTGTGTGTGTGTGTCATCACCGTCATTTCATCGACGCCTGCTCCTAGGAGCTCCCACCAGGGGATGGCCACGGCAGAAGAGCTTCCAACTTTCTTTATCCAGACACTCCCTCCTTGCCTGCTCAAAGTTTATCAAAGATCTTTCCCCCTTCTCCCCAACGTACTCTTGCACCCTATCCCTCCATTTCACTGGAGGTCGTCCTCTAGCATTCCCTCCATCTATCTCACTCACATACACCCTTCTGGTCATCTTACTCTCCTCCATTCGCTCCATGTGGCCAAACCACTTTTAAGTCACTTATTCCCTTCACCCCCTTGACACATTCCAAAACGCTCATACACACTTTCATTACTTATTCCATCCATTCTACTCACACCACAAGCACTCCTCAAATAACTCATTTCCACTGCCTGCACTCTAGACCTCTGACTTTCATTCCAGGCCCATGTTTCACTTGCATATGTGAGGGTTGGTACTATTATTGTATTTTCAACTGATAACTGATCCAAGGTACTTAAACTCATTGACCTCCTCCATTTCTTCACCATTCAGAATTATTTTGCATTCTTTTTCACATTCAGTTCCCACTCTATATGGGCATACAAAATCAACAACTTCACTTCTACTCCCCTCACAAACCATCACTTTACTTTTGTTGACATTTACTTTCAGCTTTCTCCTTTTACAGACGCTATGAAAATCACTGACCAAGTTTTGTAAGTCACTTTCATTTTTTGCAATGAGCACTGTGTCATCAGTAAACAGGATTGAATTCAGCACCCACTGCCTTCCCTCAGCATACATTTTTACTCCAACTTTGCCCTTTATTTCTTTCATGACACCATCCATATAAATATTGAACAACCATGGTGACATGACACGCCCCTGCCTTAATCCCACCTTTATCTCAAAATGTTCACTTGTTTCTCCACCAATTTTGACACATGCAGATGCATCCTCATAGAAAGACTTTATTGCACTAAGCAGTTTTCCTCCCACACTATAAACCTTTAAAACATCCCACAATGCAATCCAATCGAATCTGTCATAAGCTTTTTCAAACTCCATGAAGGCAGTGTATAGTTTCTTTCCTTTTGCTATTATTTTTTCTCCTACCATCCTGAAGGAAAATATTTGATTGATTCCATCAGTTCCTGCTGCTTTTCCATTTTTTAATCTTTATAATGCCTGATTTACTTCTTCATATGTTATACTTCTTTCTTTATATACTTCTCTACCTCCGCTCAAAACTGTTGCCGTAACAGCTGCTGGACGTCCATCATCAAAATTCATTAAGTTTTTGAAATATTCTCTCCCATGTCTCTTTCACAGCCTCCCCGTCTTTGAACATCTTCCCACTCTCATCCATAACTTCATTAATTTTCCTTGGGGAGATATTATTGGGGTGATGCTTTTCTTTCGTTTTTTACTTCTTTCCAATATGATTTCCTGTTCCCTTTATATTTTTCACTTAGTCTTTTCCAAAGTCTTCACCAACTCTCTTCTTACTTTCTTTTATTGCTTGTTTTAATTTCATTTTGCATTCTCTACATTTCTTTTTCCTTTCCCTTTTTACTTGCTCAACCACATTTCTTTCTTAAGTTTTCTTTAAAAAGTTCCCTTTTCTCTCTTACTATCCTCCTTATCTCTTCTGTCCACCATGAATTTCCTTTTCTTTTTCCATCTCTCACCACTTTCATCCCTACCACTTTTTTGTAGTTAACACTACTTCTTTAAATGTTCTAAAAACTTTTTCAGTATCTGTACTATCTTTCACACTTTCCCATTTTTCATTTAAGGCATCTGCCATTTCACATTATACTCATCTTTTATTTCTTTTTTCCTGTAACTTTTCTATCTTCAGTATTTCCTTTTTTACTTCACCTTTCTTTTCAAACACCCACTTTTGCAAGATGGTCAGAGCCATCGAACATCCCGCTTACTACCTTCGCGTCACAGATATCCTTTCTCAGTCTTCCATCTACTGCCACATAATCAATCAATCCTTTCTGCTCATAATCATTCCCCCTCCTCCAAGTGTATATGTGGATATAGGCAAAAGTAATAAAGCCCCACACATCAGAAGTTGTATTGCTTTGCCTGGGTTATGCAGATGATGTAGTATTAGTGGAAGGATTTTGCCTGATCCTAAATGACTTTGGTATGGAATGGAAACTTATCTTTAAACATAATAATGGAAATTCACACCAGCAGTAGGACAGCGGGTGCTGGGAAACAATATCTTAGAGGTAATAGAAACACAAGGTTATTTAGCATTTGAGATAAGCAAGGAGGCCATAGGAGAAAGCACAAAGAAAACTGAATGAAGCCAAGGTAAGGAAAATGACGGGTGTTAACATCAGTGGTAGAGAAGGGAAATTAGCCAGTATGAATATGGAAGTTGCCTTTGGATGGGGAAAGTAGTAACCCCACAGCTATCTTGTATGGGTCAGCAAAACTAACACTTAAGATGTCGGGAGATTAGAGGTCATTCAAGACCAGTTGGCATGATAGTGTTCACATGCTCTCAGGGGAAATGGGTGGAGCTTCTGAGAAAGGTTAACAAAGGGGAAGCTGAGTTTCAAAGAGAGGAAATGAGTGAACACCGGTGGGCCAAATTAATATAACTGGAAATTGAAGACAATCCCCTTTGGAAAAAGGAAATATACAGAGAGGGAAAGCATATGATGACACTGGAGCAGAGTGAAACAATGTGAATGGAAGACCTGTCAAAGATAGTTGAGAAAAGTGGCCTCCATGAATGGAAGTACCTACACCTATCTATAGTACATCAGATAGGTGTAGAAGCTCGGGAAACATTAGAACATTTTATAATAGTACTAGTGATTGTGTGCCTTGACCCACTGAGGCAAAGATATACCAGAGTAACCTGACTGAAAGTTGATATATATAAAAATAAATAAACAATAAAGTCACTGAACACGCGAGTCTGAAATTATGGTAGCCATCTCACGTGAGGCTAATGCATTATGTGTTGTATGTTGGTCTCTGAATACAGTACAGTGACAAACAGCTTGAATATTGAAGAAACTTCAAACTATTGAGGAGTGTGAATTAACGCATCTTAGCACATTGCATTTTGGCGGTAGAGGGGTCAGGTTAGGTTGGTCATAGGCTAGGTATAGCTAGGTTTGGTCAGGTCTGGTTAGATTTAGTTTGTTTTTGACTTGTCTACTTTTATTATTTGGTAATTCCATGTGATACGCTTCGCGCTACGCCTTTGTTGTCGCCGGCGGCTGAGGAGACGACGTCGAGGCAGTAATATACATATTTTACCAAAACACATAAAAGAATAGTGGAGGTACACCGGAAACATGAAAAGATGCACCTTTATAACGATCATAGGCAATAAAAACCACAAGAGGAAGAAGAAGAAGGCTCGTTTATGTCGATCATTTACTCCATTGATGTGTCTATTGTTTCCAAACAAGCTTTTGTGTACAGATAGATAACGTGTTGAATTCATTATAGCTATTTCATCTTTGCATAATATGTCCTGTGGTAACTATATACAATGCTTTTGCAAGTTGTCGTTTTGCTAGGTGATGCACTTCATACCGGTATTTTGCTCAAAAAATACTTAGCTTAGAGTCCGCTAAGGGGAATTATAAGTAATACTTAAGGGCCTATGCTTAGCTAAAAGTTGTTAAGTGCAAGGCTTAGTATTATTCTTAGAATATTTGTGTATACGGCCCCTGATACCCTCCTCTTGAAAGAGTTCAAGTCGTAGGCAGGAGGAAATACAGATGAAGGAAGATTGTTCCAGAGTTTACCAGCGTGAGGGATGAAAGAGTGAAGATGCTGGTTAACTCTTGCATAAGGGGTTTGGACAGTATAAGGATGAGCATGAGTAGAAAGTCGAGTGCAGCGGGGCCGCGGGAGGGGGGGAGGCATGCAGTTAGCAAGTTCAGAAGAGCAGTCAGCGTGGAAATATCGATAGAAGATAGAAAGAGAGGCAACATTGCGGCGGAATTTAAGAGGTAGAAGACTATCAGTATGAGGAGGAGAGCTGACGAGACGAAGAGCCTTAGCCTCCACTCTGTCCAGAAGAGCTGTGTGAGTGGAGCCTCCCCACACATGAGATGCATACTCCATACGATGTGATGTCCTGCACAATGGTATTAATAGGTCATGAGGTCTCCGGGTAACATTGCCAGGCATTGCTGTAAAGCCAGAGTCTATGGAAAGAGAGAGAGAGAGAGAGAGAGAGAGAGAGAGAGAGAGAGAGAGAGAGAGAGAGAGAGAGAGAGAGAGAGAGATTGTCGCTATGTAGTACGGTTCTTATGGGCCAAACAAAGTCTTTCGCTCCACCAGACGTGATGCAAGTGTGGACATGGCCTTATCTTACGTAATTTAGGGCACTGATGTCAGAAATCACCCGTCCAAGCATCCTTCTCCTGTCAGAGAGGCGCTATACGACAACATAAGCGTGGATAGCCTTGGCTTGAGTTTTAAATTTTCCGCAAAAAAAAAATATTAAGCATTTAATGACCAAATATACTCAGGACTTAATAATTCACAAAGAGTTTTTCAAGTCACTTAGTTATTTTACATGCAATCTATTGCTTAACATTCATGATTTCATTAATATATTTTTTCTCTACTTCTACAAATTTGTTTACCGACAACACGATTTGAAGAAGTAAATAACGAAGAAAACGTATTTTAAGGATAGACTCTTATTAAAAACTCGTGTTGAAGCGCTGCGACTGTTTACATAATACATATCTACCTCAATGACGACGCAAAGGCTGTCAGTGAGTTATAGCAGTATTTGCCAATATATGTGTGGATAGCTTAGACTTGAGTTATTCATTTCATGCTTATTATTTACCGGCAGTTTAAGAGAACATCATGTAGCTATCTGGCATCTTACACTAGAGCAAGACCTTTAATTTAACATTAATCAATATATATTGTTATGCCGGACGTGTTACTTGGGTTCCGTGTCGCCGTCAGGAGACTCCGTGGGAGGGAGATATGTAAACACTTTGCACAGCTTCTGTAGTTTAATATTCTTCCTTAGTAGTACACTTCACTCGGACTCTTCACTTACCACTAGCTTACTATGACTGGGACTATCTCGCCCTCTTCTCCTAATATATCCAGAACAGTACAGTCTAGAATATTACAGTATATTTCAGATCATACAAGAACATGTAGCAAAAATATATGCGAGTTGGCAACACTTCCCGCCTGGTGCCTGGCCGCGCCCCGTGGGGCGCGGACGGCTCCTTCCTCCCCCTTTTGCTCGTTTCTCCGGGAGCCTTCTAGAGGCCTATGGTCGCCGGGGGAAGCTTCCAGCACAACACTATCCCCCCCTCTTAATTGTGATCGTCCCGATCACACACTTAACTATGTACAAACATAAGAGAATTAATCAAAAACATAATAATCGTCGTATCGCGGTGGACGCCTGCGTTGTCTCTGTCTTCTGTTCGTTGCCTCCTGCGCGTCTGTCTCCTGGTGCGCCTCGTCGTCGTCCGCTTCTTGGGGTGTCCCTGGAACATCTGCCGAAGCCGGGAGGTTATCTCCCTCGGCTGAAAGGGCCAGGAGGCCTACGTCGTCGTCGACCTCCTCTCGGTCCTGGACGTCCCTTGCGTTTTCGTCGGCTGGTGGGTGTCTGTAGTTGTTCCAGGTGTAGTTTCCCGGACCGTGGTACCTCCATAGGCGGTTGACGTGGACAACTTTCGGCTTGGTCTTTTCCGTTCTCCGGATTCGGTAAGTCACGTCGGAGAGGCGTTCTAGCACAGTGTAAGGGCCTTCCCAGGGGCTCTGTAACTTCGGAGACTGTCCTTTCTTCCTCTGCGGGTTGTAAAGCCAGACTCGGTCTCCTTCCTTGAAGTCAATGTGGCTTGCCCTCATATTGTAACCGCGCTTCATGGCCTCCCCGGAGAACTTCAAGGCACCACGGACTTGATGGTGCACCTCTTCCAGCCGTTCCTCTAGTTGACGGGCAAAACTGGAGGCGTCCCTTGGAAGGCTTTCCCCAGGAGGCCTTCCTGTCAGTAGGTCCACCGGCAATCGCAGCTCACGTCCAAACATCAGCTTTGCCGGTGAATACCCCGTAGTCTCGTGGGCGGCAGACCTGTAGGCCATGAGAAGCGCAGGCAGCTTCTGATCCCATGAAGACTGATCATTGTTGCACTGCTTGGCCAACTCCTGGCCCAACGTCCAATTAAACCTCTCCACCATTCCATCTGACTGTGGGTGCAGAGGGGTGGTCCGGGTCTTCTTGATACCCAGGAGCTTGCAACACTCAGCAAGGACTGTTGACTCAAAATTCCTTCCCTGGTCGGAATGGAGCTCGTTAGGCACACCGAAACGACAGAAGAACTCCTCCACCAAAACCTTGGCGATGGTAGTGGCTTCCTGGTCAGGGATGGCGTAGGCTTCCGGCCACTTGGTGAAGTAATCCATTGTGACGCAGATGTACCTATTTCCGTTCGTCGTCAGAGGCAAGGGTCCTGCTATATCCACTGCCACCCGTTCCATGGGGGCTCCAACCTGGTATAGTTGCAATGGGGCACGGTGACGCTTCTTGGGGCCCTTCTTTGCACAGCACACCTCACACGCGTGACACCATTCTTCCACGTCCTTCCTCATGCCAACCCAGTAGAACCTTTGGCGCAGGCGACTCAGTGTCTTCTTTACCCCAAGGTGTCCGCTGGTGATGCTGTCGTGCATTTCTTTCAGGACGCCTTCCCGGGACTTCATAGGTAGCACCGTGGACCAGTAGTGGTCAAGACCATCATGAGAGACCCAGCGTCGCTGCAACACCCCGTCGTCTATCCGAAGAGTGTCCCACTGAGTCCAGTAATTCTTGGTGGTAGGGCTTTCTCTCGAGATTACTTCCCACCCAGGTCGCGTTGACGACTGACTCAACCACTCCATAATTGGTCTCAGATCTCGGTCCTCCCGCTGCAGTTTTCCCAAGTCTTCCCATGGCACCTCCGCTGTCTGTTCCACTGTAGTGCGGCGGCACATATTCTGGACGCTTTCCCTCTGGAGGCAATGTTGACACTCCGGTAGGCATGGGCGCCGGCTCAAGCTGTCCGCGTTACCGTGTGTTAGTCCAGATCGGTGCACAATAGTGTAGTGATGCTGCTCTAGTTTACCTATCCAGCGAGCAAGCTTGACCTCAGGGTTGTTCAGTGACTTCAGCCACCGCAATGCAGCGTGATCCGTGCGGATGGTGAAAGTTGCACCGTACAGGTAAGCATGGAAAAAGTCAAGGCTCTTGACTACTGCCAGGAGTTCTTTCCGGGTCACGCAATAGTTTTTCTCGGCTGGGGTGAGCTTCTTGCTGAAGTAGGCCACAACCCGTTCCATGTCGGCACATGCCTGGGACAGCACTCCACCAATCCCCTCATCACTGGCATCACAATCCAGTATAAAAGGCTTAGAGGGTCTGGGTAGGTGAGTACGGGCGAGCTGATGAGGGCCTCCTTGAGCTTCTCAAAGGCAACCTGAGTTTCCGCTGTCCACTCAAACTTGCGCCCCTTCTTCGTCAGGAGGTGCAGTGGTGCAGCAATCGTAGCGAAGCCTTTCACAAACCTGCGGTAGTATGAGCACAACCCGAGGAAGCTCCGCAGCTCCTTCACGTTGGTGGGTGTCGGCCAGTCCCTTACCGCAGCCACCTTCTCAGGATCAGTGCGTACTCCAGCCTCGCTCACGATGTGTCCCAAGTATTGGACCTCCTTTTGGAACAGACAGCATTTCTTCGGGCTGAGCTTAAGGTGTGCAGCTCTAAACCGGGCGAAAACCTCTGATAGCCTTTCCATCTCCTGCTCGAAGGTCTGGCCAAAGACAATCACGTCGTCGAGGTAGATGAGTGCCGTCTTCCAGTGAAGTCCTTCCAGCACCCTCTCCATCAGCCGCTCAAACGTGGCCGGCGCGTTGCACAGGCCAAAGGGCATGACCTTAAACTGCCACAGGCCTTGACCGTAGGAGAAGGCTGTTTTCTCTTTGTCCTGTTCCGCCATTTTGACTTGGTGATACCCAGACTTCATATCCAGTGTTGAAAACCACTTGGAGCCCACCAAGGCGTCGAGCGTGTCGTCGATCCGTGGGAGTGGGTATGAATCCTTGATGGTGAGATCGTTGAGGGCTCGGTAGTCCACGCAGCACCTGAGGGAACCGTCCTTTTTCCTGACGAGCACTACAGCAGACGCCCACGGGCTGCTGGACCGCTCGATTAACCCTTGTTGCCGGAGATCATCCATTACCTCATCCATCTCCTTGCGACGGGCTGGTGCCATCCTTCGAGGAGCTTGCTTCACTGGGCGGTGGCTACCTGTGTCGATGTGGTGCTCTACCAGGTCCGTACACCCCAAGTCCAGGTCTCCTGTGGAAAACACATCTGCATTTCTCACGAGAAGCTCCCTGAGCTGTTCCACTTGGGGTTCCTCTAGACACTTGGAGCTTCTGTCAAACAGGTCGCACAGGTAGTCAGGCAGCTCCTCCTGGGGCTTCGTCAGGGTTCTCCTGCAGACACAGGTTCTTGGTTTCTGGTCGATCTCTTGGCACAACCCCACCATGGTCCCTTGTTTTATTTTCTTTGGGCTGAAGGAGACATTGGCCACGACGACAGGCACTTCCGCTGCAGCAGGGTCTACCAAAGTACTGCCTACAATCACCCCGTTTTCTACCGGGCATCGACTTCCACTGTCTACCACACACAGGCTAGCCGGGGGGGCACCCGTAATTTGACAGGGTAACAGCATCTCCGACCTCGGAGGAATAATGGTGGTGCGCTTGACCGTCACTGGCAGGTCTTCCTTGTTCACAGTCGTCAGTGGCACCCTCCTTCCTCTTACAGTCAGCTGCTTAGCGCGGAAGTCCAGCTCGCACCTGTGGGAGACAAGATAATCCATACCTAGGATGCAGGGTCATCCATGTCGGCCACGTACACAGAGGAACTCTTCCTTTCCTCCGAGCTCAAACTTCACGTCCACTGGGCCTCTGAGCTCTGCGTAGTGTCCTGTGACTCCGCACAGTCGATGCGGCGTCTTAGGAAGCCGACGATGACTCACCACGTCAGGCCGCACCAATGTGCGTTCCGAGCCTGTGTCGACGACCACAGGCCACAACACTCCGTCAACCTTGCCCTCCACTTGGCAGCTTGTCATGGTGGTTCTCCTGCACACTGATATCTTCGGGGCATGTACAGGACAGACTGGTCGTTGCCCCGTGAACCAGTCCTTCTTAGTTTCCCAGTGGTGGTCCCTCGTTGGGGCACATTTTCCGACACTCATTCTTCCAGTGCCCTTTTCTCCACAGGTCCAGCACTTGGGTCCTTCCCTGGGCTTCTTCTTAGCGGCACCTTCATATTCCTTCTTCCTCTTATAGCATTCGTTCTCCTTGTGCCCAACCTTCTCGCAGTACCAGCACGTTCCTTGGAACCTGTCTGTGTCGCTGACAGCGCCCTTTCGTGCCCTAAAGCCAGAAGTCGAGTCGTCCCTGAAGCTTGACAAGCTAGACCTAACAAAGGACTCAAACTCCATGGCACGTGCCAGAGCTTCCTGCATTGATGTTGGCTTAGCTTGGTTCACTTGTATCTTCAGCTGAGGGCTGTCCAGGGCATCGATGAATTGATCACGCAGCAAAACCGTCAGCAGGTCAGGGGTGGCACCTGGGTATGCCTTGTGCGCCATGCTCTCAAGGTCCTGAGCGAGTTCCTGAAGAGACTCGCCGCGCCTCCTGTTGCGGGTTCTGAACCTAACCCTGAAGAGCTCGTTCTGGTGCTTGGTCCCATATCGTTGCTCCAGCGCCTGTGCCAGCCCGCTGTAGCTGCCCTTTGTCGCATTGTCGAGCTGAGCAAGGACCTCCAGCGCCGCCCCTTTCAGGCTAGTGGCCAGCTGTACCGCGCACTCTTGGTCATCCCATCCGTTCCGAGCTGCCAACAGCTCAAACTGAGCGCGGTAAGCCTCCCAGGAGACCTTGCCATCAAACTCCTGAGGCTTCTTTCTAACAGGCGAACCCAGCAGACCCATGGGGCTGGCGGAACTTCTTGCGGGGATAAACTCAGGCGAAACAGGGCTCAAACTACCCCGGACTTGCGTAGGAGAAGCATCTTGGGTACAACTAGCCCCTGCAGGCACTGGCTGTCCGTTTCCAGCCAAGCAGTCTTCAAGGGCCTTCACTCTGTCACTTACATCACAAACTGCCTGTTCTGTACGGTTCACCTTTCCCTGCACTTCTAATATTTCTTTGTGTGTCGTCTCCCGTACCACCTCCATCTCTTGTTGAAGATTTGTGTGTTCTTTCTCCACTTCTGTCAGGCGTTGTCCCAAGTTCGTGGTCACATCAGTCATTTCTCTTCGCACTGATTCACTTCCATCTTGTACTGCTTTTAGCTGTAGCTGTAATCCTGTGAAGCGATCTTCTAGCTGTTCTTTGAGTTCTTGGAGTGTTCCTTCTTGTTGTTGCTGTGCTCTTTCTTGTTGTTCTTTGAGTTCTTGAAGTGTTCCTTCTTGTTGTTGCTGTGCTCTTTCTTGTTGTTCTTTGAGTTCTTGGAGTGTTCTTTCTTGTTGTTCTTTGAGTTCTTGGTGTGCTTTTTCTTGTTGTTCTTTGAGTTCCTGGAGTGCTCTTTCTTGTTGTTGCTGTGCTCTTTCTTGTTTCTCCCCCTGTAGTCTCAAGGCTTCCAAAAGTTCAGTCAACATGTCGTCCCTCTGGGCAGCTTGGGAACGAGTCTCCATGGCGAAAAACAAATGCCTACACTCCTGACACCAGTGTTATGCCGGACGTGTTACTTGGGTTCCGTGTCGCCGTCAGGAGACTCCGTGGGAGGGAGATATGTAAACACTTTGCACAGCTTCTGTAGTTTAATATTCTTCCTTAGTAGTACACTTCACTCGGACTCTTCACTTACCACTAGCTTACTATGACTGGGACTATCTCGCCCTCTTCTCCTAATATATCCAGAACAGTACAGTCTAGAATATTACAGTATATTTCAGATCATACAAGAAAATGTAGCAAAAATATATGCGAGTTGGCAACACTTCCCGCCTGGCGCCTGGCCCCGGACGGCTCGCCTTCCTCCCCGCCCCTTTGCTCGTTTCTCCGGGAGCCTTCTAGAGGCCTATGGTCGCCGGGGGAAGCTTCCAGCACAACAATATATATATATATATATATATATATATATATATATATATATATATATATATATATATATATATATATATATATATATATATATATATATCTATATACCACATCGGACACAGTTCAAGGGCACCCAAAAGAAGGAAACAATAATAAAAAATGCCCTCTACTTACCTCTCCTAAATATAATCCAGAGGTGGCCGAAAGAGAGGTCAATATCGGAAGGAGAGGTGTCCAAATACCCTTCTCTTGAAAGAGTTCAAGTCGTAGGCAGGATGAAATACAGATGCAGGAAGATTGTTCCAGAGTTTACCAGAGTGAGGGATGAAAGAGTGAAGATGCTGGTTATCTCTTGCATAAAGGGTTTGGATAGTATAGGGATGAGCATGAGTAGAAAGTCGCTTGCAGCGGGGCCGCGGGAGGAGGGGAGGCATGCAGTTAGCAAGTTCAGAAGAGCAGTCAGCGTGGAAATATCGATAGAAGAGAGAAAGAGAGGCAGCATGGCGGCGGTAATTAAGAGGTAGAAGACTCTCTGTATGAGGAGGAGAGCTGATGAGACGAAGAGCCATATATTTAGTAGGAGTAGGTAGGAAGACACCTACCGAACGGGCGTGAGCTACTTCCGGTGAGGATATATGAGAAGCGAGGAGGGTGCTGAAGCCCTTCAAAGACCCTTCCCATGTCCTCACTAACCGTTTCCCTTTTGTCTCACCAACACCAGAGAGCAGTTCAGCATGCTCTCTAAAGACAGTTTCTCTCTCTTTCTACACCACACTACATTCACAAAACACAAACACCTTTTCCCAAAATTCAAAATTCAAAATGGCTAACGAAAACACTACCTCAGGTCCCCACCTGGGGGACCATAAATTCCCCAGGAGGACTCCCCTTCTGGCTGCCGACTTGAGAGGTGTCCTGATAACTCCTCGAACCTCCTCCTTATCAATTTCTGCAACATGTGCGGCCTCCGTTCTAATTTTCATTCTGTGGAACACCATCTCTCCTCCTCTAAACCTCACCTACTCTTCCTCACCGAAACACAGGTTTCTGAGGCTACTGACAGCAATCTCTACTCTGTTCCCTCCTACTATCTCTATCCTAAATTTCAATCCAAAGCTGGATGTTGCGCCTACGTGCGCAACGACATCACTTGCTCTCGTGCCCACGACCTTGACTCTTCTGAATTTTCCACCATCTGGCTAAGACTTCACTGTCATTCTATTACTAAATACATCTGAGCTGTTTATCTTTCACCTAACTCTACTAACTATGTAAAACTCTTTGACTATTTGAACTCTAAAGTGGAGCACATCTTGACCCACTCTCCCTTCGCTGAAATCTCCATCTTGGGAGATTTCAGTGTTCACCACCAGCTTTGGCTTTCATCCTCTTGCACTGACCAGCCTGGTGAACAAGCCTACAACTTTGCTCTCCTCAACGACCTGGAGCAGTTGGTTCAGCACCCTACACGTATTCCCGACCGTCTTGGAGACAGGCCCAACATTCTAGACCTCTTCCTTACCTCTAATCCTTCTGCTTACTCTGTCAACCTGTTCTCTCCGTTGGGCTCCTCCGATCACAACCTTATTTCTGTATCCTGTCCTATCACTCCTGTACACCCTCTGGACCCTCCAAAGAGGCAATGCTTCTGGCATTTTGCTTCAACTCGGTGGGACGACCTGAGGATGTACTTTTCCGATTTCCGATTTGCTTCCAGGATAGAGACCTCTCTGTGTGTGCTCAGCGCATCACAGAGGTGATTGTCTCTGGAATGGAAGCATACATTCCACGTACTTTCTCTACTCCCCATGCTAAAAAACCTTGGTTTAATCACGCTTGTTCTCGTGCTGTCAAAGATAGAGAGGCAGCTCACAAAATGTACCAAGGCCCTCGAACTTCCTCTAACCATGATCATTACATTTCCGCCCGGAATCGTGCCAAATATATTCTTCGACTTATCAAAAAAACTCCTTTATCCATAGAAAATGTCAACACCTTGTTTTCTCTATTTCTTCCAGAGAGTTCTGGCACTTAGCCAAAAATATCTCCTCCAATTTCACTTCTTCCTCTTTCCCGCCTCATCTTAACCCAGACAGCAGCACTGGCGTCTCATCTATCTCTAAGGCTGAACTCTTCGCTCAAACTTTCTGTAACAACTCCACTCTGAACGATTCTGGGCATGTTTCTCCTACTCACCCCCCCTCTGACTCCTTTATGCCTGTTATTTAGATTATTAGGAATGATGTTTTTATGCCCTCTGGTCTCAACTCTCAGAAGGCTTATTGACATGATGGAGTGCCTCCTATTGTCCTTAAAAACTATGCTTCCGTGCTGACACCCTGCCTGGTCAAACTCTTTCGTCTCTGCCTATCAACAGCTACCTTTCCTTCCTTCTGGAAGTACGGCTTCGTACAGCTTCTGCCTAAGAAGGGTGAACGTTCCAATCGTTCAAACTACCGCCTTATAGCTTTACTTTCCTGTCTATCTAAAGCTTTTGAATCAATCCTTAACCGGAAGATTCAAAGCACCTTCCACTTCTAACCTTCTATCTCATCGCCAGTATGGGTTCCGCAAGAGGCGTTCTACTGGCGATCTTCTTGCTCTCTTAACTAATTCTTGGTCATCCTCTTTTAGCCGTTTCGGTGAAACTTTCTCAGTTGCACTAGACATATCGAAAGCCTTCGATAGAGTCCGGCATAAGTCTTTGCTTTCTAAACTGCCCTCTTTCGGATTCTATCTTTCTCTCTGTTCCTTTATCTCCAGTTTCCTTTCCGACCGTTCTATCTCTGCTGTTGTAGACGGTCACTGTTCTTCCCCTAAACCTATTAACAGTGGTGTTCCACAGGGCTCCGTCCTATCACCCACTCTCTTCCTGTTATTCATCAGTGATCTTCTTTCCATAACAACCTGTCCTATCTACTCATATGCTGATGACTCCACTCTGCATTATTCAACTTCTTTGAACAGAAGACCCTCTCAACAGGAATTACATGACTGAACGCTAGAGGCTGCAGAACGCTTAACTTTATATATATATATATATATATATATATATATATATATATATATATATATATATATATATATATATATATATATATATATATATATATATATATATATATATATATATATATAAGCAAAATTTCAGATTTACGATGGCAGTGATGTCACTAATATAATCTGTCTGGTGTAACATCAGATAGTATCCTCTGCTGTAATCAGGATCGATGCCAGACATTGTAGACATCGGGGACTTAAACCCTGTCTGGCAATGGGGAGGGGTCCGGGCGTATGCTCCCCTGGGAAAAAAAATAAAAACATCCCCATAGATTCTTCTTCTTTTGGAGACATAAGGGGCTTTGGTATAATGACAAAAATAATTTATGATACGTCCTACACTAGAATCAATTTACTGTATAATGAATTAAGTAAAAAAAAAATATCTTAACACCTTAAACCTTAAAGAAAGATCTGGGTCTTTTGTTGAAAGATTTGGGGCTGAAGCCCTAAAAGCCACCCTCCCCCGCCACCTATGGTTGTAGTAAATGAGTGGGCCCAAAGAGTTTTATAACTATAAATGTTGTAGTAGTAGATGTCCTACCTTATCCTCATGTTTACTGAATTATGAAACACATATGAAGAGCAAGGAAACCATATAAGTCTATCGTTAAACCAGTTTTCCAATCTAACTTTTTATAAACGAATTGTTAAATTGATCGATTCTTGATCGTCATGAAAATTAACCTATTACCAAGTCTTCACAATAAAAAAAAACTATAACATTACATTGCGTGTGGTAACAAAAATTTAATGTAAGAACTAAATAAACGTTAAAAGTTGACATTTTACTGTAGTCTCTAATCAAGCATTACTTCATCCGTTTTCTGTCATCGCTACCCCATTATACGTCACAGCTATACCTCCCATCCCTCCCTCATACTCCCTCCCCCCGATGCTCGTGTCCTGACATTCCTTATAATGACATTGACCAGCTTCATGTCACACTGGGCGGTTTCGCCGCGCGGCAGCGCCAACTTCAAGGTTGTTTGTGTCCTTGAGGCAGAGGGATTACTTAAGAGTCCACATGTCTGAGAAATTGGGTTCACCCATTTCATGCTTGGAGGAAAACAAGAGAAAAGTTTGAGAAGTTTTATGAGAATAGGGGGTGTTAGTGAGCTCTGCTCTTGGTCCAAGGGCACAATGCATTCAAGCTAGAAATCGAGCAAACAGGGTACTGGGTTTTATTTCAAGGAGCGTAATCAATAGAAGCGCTGAAGTCTTCCTCAAACTATATGTAGCATTAGTTAGACCTCATCTTTATTATGCTGTTCAGTTATGGTCACCTTACTATAGAATGGATATCAAAATGTTAGAATCGATGCAGAGAAGGATGACTATGATGATTCAAGGGCTACGAAACTTGCCATACAAGGAAAGACTGAAACAGTTAAACATGCATTCTCAAGAAGGCGAAGGGTGCGTGATCGAGTTTTATAAATGGATGAAGGGCTTTAATAAGGGGGATATTAATAAGGTTATGTTGGTAAGAGAACCAGGTAGGACACGTAGTAATGGGTTTTAACTGGATAGATTCAGATTCAACAAGGACATAGACAAAATTGGTTTACTAACATTGGTAGATGAGAGGAACCGGCTAAGCAGTCATGTGGTGAGTGGCAATACAACTGTCGCATTAAAAAATAGATTAGATAAATTCTTGGACAGTGATATCAGGTGGGGTTAGATTCACTGGAGCTTAGGTTCAAAGGAGCTGCCTTGTACAGGCCTATCGGCCTCTTGCAGACTCCGACGTTCTTATGTTTCTAATTGCCGAATGACCAAGGTCATTTGATAAATTGCTGCAAGTTCTAAGGCCTCACATCTCCAAAAAAAACAAACAGTATGTGAGGGAAATATCTGAAGGGGAAAGATTGACAATAACACTAAATGAACTATCAAATCAACATCAAGAATGGTGGTCGACCGCGGCAGAACCACCTTGTGTGACCACGTGCATTGAATTGTGTGTTGTGTCCTCAATCGCGGCGGGCAACGGCAGCGCGGCAGGGCGATTCTGCCGCAGCGTGCTGCGGTGTTGGGCGGCTGCCGCGTAATACCGCGGCAAAACCGCCCAGTGTGACACCGGCCTTAGTAAGGATCTATTTTCGCATTATCAACATCATCATCGTCATCATCAAACACGAAGGGTCTATTTGTCTAATTAACTCCTTCCTTGTTGTGGACGTCTCGGAGCCTCAGATCTCTCCCTAACTCGCCGGAATGTTGTTATCCCCTCAAATTATACTGAATTTCCAATTCTACACACACACACACACACACACACACACACACACACACAGGGTAGAGCGTCTGACTCACAACCAGAAGGTCCGTGGTTCAATTCCAAGGTCGGGTGAAGATAAGTTGGGTTTATCTTCCTTCACGTGTAGCCCCTGTTCACTTAGCAGTGAGTAGGTACGCGACGTCAGGCAAGGAGTTGTGACCTCGTTGTCGAGGTGTGCTGTGTGTGAGTGGTCTCAGTCCTACCCAAAGATCGGTACTACTAGCTCTGTGCTCTTCCGTAGGGGAACGGCTGTCTGTCTCGGGAGAGACCCGCAGCAGACCAAGAGGTGAATTACACACACACACACACACACACACACACACACACACACACACACACACACACACACACACACACACACAGGCAGGTTAATTCACAAGATGCAGAACAAGTATCCTGTGAGTGGGGACATCCATAGCTCGACTGGTTACCGACTTTGTACTTATGTTCGCGAAAGTTAAGTGAATATAATTAAATAAATGGTTTAATTAAAGTATACTAGTCAATACATAGGGTCCATTTACTTTCCTAGCTTCATCATAACCGTCCAAGACTTCGGGGGCCTGTACCTTTACCCCAAATAACAAGTTTCCATATATTTTCTGGTATTGCAACTTTCATACGATTTCACACTTTTCAGAGGTGCCAAAGGAAGGTTCGTCCAGCCACGCCCTGCAGCCAGCCATCCCTCATTCCTCCTGCTCGTTCTCCTCAAGTAAAGATTATTTGCCCCGAGGAACAACCTCCTGGATCTTCTACTGAATACATATAGTCTAATAAGGGAGCGTTCAGGGGTAGCCTACTTTACCTTGCCCCTGGTCGGTAAAGAATTATAACCTTTTAGCATCGTGTTATCACTCTGTTTCAGTAAAATAATAGGAATAAAATGATGCAAATAAAGTAATAAGGAAGTAATGGGAGTAATATAATGGCAATAAAGTGTCAATAAAATACTAGCAGTATTATGATGAGAATAAAATAATGGCAAGATAAAGTGCCAGTAAAATATTGGCAAAAAACAATGACAATAATATGAAGGAACAAGACAATGCCCATAATATAAAGACAAATATTGTGTCAATGAAAATGGCAATAAAAATACTAGCAATAAAACATTTCTGTTCACAGCTCTCAGAAGGCTGATGGACCTGATGAAGTGCCTCCTATTGTCCTTAAAACTGTGCTTCCGTGCTGACACCCTGCCTGGTCAAACTCTTTCGTCTCTGCCTGTCAACATCTACCTTTCCTTCCTGCTGGGAGTACGCCTTCATTCAGCCTGTGGCTAAGAAGGGTAACCGCTCTAATCCCTCAAACTACCGCCCTATAGCTTTACTTTCCTGTCTATCTAAAGTTTTGAATCAATCCTTAACCGGAAGATTCAAAGCCAGTTTCCACTTAACCTTCTATCTAATCGCCAGTTTGGGTTCCGCAAAGGGCGTTCTACTGGCGATCTTCTTGCTCTCTTAACTGATTCTTGGTCATCCTCTCTTAGCCGTTTCGGTGAAACTTTCTCAGTTGCACTAGACATATCGAAAGCCTTCGATAGAGTCTGGCACAAGTCTTTGCTTTCTAAACTGCCCTCTATCGGATTCTATCCCTCTCTCTGTTCCTTTATCTCCAGTTTCCTTTCAGGCCGTTCTATCTCAGCTGTGGTAGACGGTCACTGTTCTTCTCTTAAACCTATTAACAGTGGTGTTCCACAGAGCTCTGTCTTATCACCCACTCTCTTCCTGTTACTCATCAATGATCTTCTTTCCATAGCAAACTGTCCTATCCATTCATACGCTGATGACTCCACTCTGCATTATTCAACTTCTTTCAACAGAAGACCCTCTCAACAGGAATTACATGACTCAAGGCTGGAGGCTGCACAACGCTTAACCTCAGACCTTAATATCATTTCCGAGTGGGGTAAAAGGAACCTTGTGTCCTTCAATGCCTTAAAAAAACAATTTCTCCACCTATCAACTCAACACAATCTTCAAAGCACTTATCTCCTATTCTTCAACACCACTCAGATGTCACCTTCTTCAACACTAAACATCCTCGGTCTATCCTTAACTCAAAATCTTAACTGGAAACTTCACATCTCGTCTCTCACTAAATCAGCTTCCTCGATGTTGGGCGTTCGGTATCGTCTCCGTATGGAGTATGCATCTCACGTGTGGGCTCCACTCACACAGCTCTTCTGGACAGAGTGGAGTCTAAGGCTCTTCGTCTCATCAGCTCTCCTCCTCCTACTGATAGTCTTCAACCTCTTAAATTCCGTCGCCCCCTTCCCGCGGCCCCGCGGCACATGACTTTCTACTCAAGCTCACCCCTATACGTACTGTCCAAATCCCTTATGCACGAGTTAACCAGCATCTTCACTCTCTCATCCCTCACGCTTGTAAACTCTGGAACAATCTTCATTTACCTGTATCTCTATTTCAAGAGGAGGGTATCAGGACATAAATTGACCAATCTTTCGGCCATTCCTCTTGACTCTTGTAGGAGCAGTGATTGGCGGGCTTTTTTCATCCTTTTTTTCCCTTTTTTTCCCCAGAACAGCTTCCTCTGCTGTTAAAAAAAAAAACTCTTCTTCCGAAATTTATCTTTCTTTCGGCCACTCCACTGAGCTTTTATAGGAGCAGCGAATAGCGAGCTTTTTTACATTATTGTAGCTGTAAAAAAAAAAAAAAAAGGATGACAAGCAGACGCTATTTAAACATTAATTTTGTTTCTATGTACTAAACTCTCCGCCTTTGTTTATCTATTCTCTTCCTAACACTATATATAACCAACAGTCGCTATTTACACGCTAATTTTGTCTCTGTACCTATGAACGTTGCATACAACAGGCACCTTGATATATCACTTACACTTCCCACACACAAACAGTTACAGTCAGTCAGTAACACACTGTCTTCCCAGCCCACCCACTTCTATACGTTACTTAGTAAAATAGCCACCTGAAATATCACTCCCACTCTCAATGTAACGGCCCGAAATGTACTACAATATATATATATATATATATATATATATATATATATATATATATATATATATATATATATATATATATATAGATATATATATATATATATATATATATATATATATATATATATATATATATATATACCGTAAAGCGGAGCTATGTGGGACGCCAGGGGCAATGTGGGGCATTAGGGGGTAATGCGGACCAAATAGTCCTATATGTTGGTAAGACAGGTTAGAATGCCTTATAAGTGTTCAATTGGATCCTTAAACATTAATGTCAATTGTGGAAAAGAATATAGGTAATGTGACATGCATTAAAATTTATTTACTTTTTTCCAATTCTGATGTTTTAAGGGAGTTATTTTTAAAGTAAACTGCTAAGGTTAATGACATCCTTTAGTTTATTTCTATAATATCCAGCTTTGAACTACATACCAATGTGAGTCCAGTTTATGTACTTGCAGCAGTGTGACACGGTGAGTGCTTAAATAGGAAATTTATTATTTTTTTTATCAACCGGGGCTATGTGGAACACCCGCTGGGGCAAAGTGGAACACCCTCTGGGGGTAATGTGGAACGGCCATCTACACAATGCAAATGAACCTCCTTCAAATTTTACAGCGATAGGCACCAAACAAACAGATCCCAGTCTGCAGCCGAGCGTTGTGGGTTACCAGTAGTCACAGAGCTACACTGTTGCCATTCCAGCGAAACAACTCTCTCTCTCTCAATAGAGAGAGAGAGAGAGAGAGAGAGAGAGAGAGAGAGTTGTTTCACTGGGTTGGCAACAGTGTAGCTCTGCGACTACTGGCAACCCACAACGCTCGGCTGCAGATTGGGATCTGTTTTGTTTGGTACCTTTCCCTGGAAAATTAGAATGAGGTTCATTTGCGTTGTGTAGATGGCCGCTCCGCATTACCCCAGAGGGTGTTCCACATTGCCCCAGCGGGTGTTCCACATAACTAAGGTTAATAAAAAAAAAATAATAACTTTCCTATTTAAGCACTCACCGTTTCACACTGCTGCAAAGGCATATCTCAGGACTACCACTGATCTGGCATCCCACAATGTCATCCCCTATACTGCTAGTATATGTGACCTGTGGTACCATTTTTTTTCACTTTAAGTGTTTCCTTACAAAGGAGTTCCTTAATCCCCAGGTAGTAGCAGAGAAGGTAGGGGAGGGACCGTCCGGGGCAAGCGACTGTCTCGGGCAGGACACCCCTACCCCTCTGCTACTAACTGGGGATTAAGTAAATCCGTTGTAAAGAAACACTCAAAGTCAAGAAGGGCACCACAGGTCAAATTTATTAGCAGTATAGGTGATGACATTTTTAATGCAGGTGTCTCTACCACTTTAAGATTGATCAACATTGGGTAGGCGGTGGCTCAAGTGGTACCGTGCTGGGCCCACATTCACCGCGTGATGGACGACAAGAGTTCGAATCCTCACGCTACCACCTCGGAATTTTCAGTCACCGCCGAGTGGTTTAAAACTACCCACATGCTGTCCTGAAGACCACCCACCACCCCGGACTCTAGAGGAAGCAGTCCAAGAATCCAGAACGAGTTCCGGGGGGCAGCATGAGCCAAGAGAAGATGGCGCCACTGTAAACACTTGCCTGCGCCATGACGGGCTGGGATCGAATACCATCCAGGCCCCTCAAGCAAGCCTACTGGCGCAATAGGTACATACATTAAAACAAAACAAAAAACATTGCCCTAATTTAGCATGTCCCACATTGCCCCAGTGCCTGTGGTAGAAAATGTTTTAATTATGTTGAATTATGGAAAAGCATTTAGAGTATCATTATTTTCAATAGATGTATATGAAAGTACATAGTTTTGTACGTCTTTTCATATGAAACAAAGCATTTCAAATGTTACAAGATTTTCATTTCAGACCCTAGTAACCCCCAAAACATGAAAAAGTGTCCCACATAGCCCCGCTCTGCAGTAATTATATATATATATATATATATATATATATATATATATATATATATATATATATATATATATATATATATATATATATCTATATATATATATATATATATATATATATATATATATATATATATATATATATATATCAGCAAATATTTATAATGGAATTATAATAGCAGTAACTTTATACGCATTGATATTGGAAGCCTATGAAGGAAATCTCAGGTCTCAAGCAGGCCTAACCTGCGAATACTTTTGGCACTCCGTGACAACACACCAAAGCATTTTTGGGAAGAGATTTTTTTTTTTACGTCTACGCCTTTAGCGCTGGTAGGCTTGCTTGAAGGGCTTGGATGGTAGTCGGCCCCAGCCCGTCAGGGCGCAGGCAAGTGTTTATGGTGGCGCCAGTCCTCCTCGCCCTAGGCCGAGGGAGCGAGCTCACTCTTGTACGAGGTATCGCCCCATGCAGGTGAGGGCAGAGCCGCTCTCAGTGTTCAATATACTTTGACTATAATATTATATATGAGGACTCTTATACGAGGTATCGCCCCATACAGAGGCGTAGAAGCAAGTCTGTCTGATAGTAGGCTGGCTGGCCGCCGTCAGGACCCAAGCCAGCATGTTGTGTGCAGCAGTGTGCGGGAGGAGGAGAGAGGGAAAAGGACAAATGGTATGTGTGTCATTCTCTGGGGTAACAACGGTGGAATGCAAATACTCACTAGTTGTAGTCAAGGCTCCGTGCTGTTAAAACCGAGTGAGCAGGTAACATGTTACCCCATGTTAGTGGGAACACTTGCTATGTTTTCTTGGTGTGTCGGTGCTACTTATTTTCGTGTTTATATGTTAGTTTAAACTGATAGTTTATCCAGTGTGTTTGTGCTGGTTTATAAGTAATTAAAGTAAGCTCTAAGTGTTACGAGTGACACAATTTAGTCTCATAAGGCTGGACCCTGTCCCTTGACCCCTAGTTCACCATCAGAATCTCACAACAATTATAGTTACTGCGGTCTCCACCTCCCCTTTAAAACGCGCCACTTGTTATCCACCCAATGTCCCATACACAAAAAGACTGAGCCAGTAGGGTGCAGGGAGCGTGGAGCCCCGCCTAACACAGGGAATCGTACATCTCCATTTGGAAGGTATTTTGCCATGGCTTTAGTGCGGTACGACGCATCGGACAGGTGAGTACTGAGGGCATCAGGTATCAAACTGAACGACTTTCTCGCGCCGAATAGCCGATGTTTAGTCAGAAGGGCACGGGTCTCAACAGCTCCACGCAGGGGTGCGGGGCCGGAATCACGATACCCACCGGCATCCGCACCACAGAGAATCAGTATGAGCTTTTCGACCATGGCCTGCCATAAAGGCAGCGGCAGAGTACTGCATGTTTGCTTCTAATCATACTCATAATATGGTACGCCCCGTGGCTTAAAGCAGTCAGTCTGCACCGGGTGGCGAAATGCGCGCGATTGAAAGGTCTCCGGGCGCTGAGAAAAGGAAACGAACAACGTCGTCACGGCTAGCACTCGCGGCAATCACCTCCCGGCTTAACGCAGTCCTGCTGCACCTCGGGGGGTCTGTTACTTGGGGTTCGGCAATTAGGCGCGACAGCCTCAAGCCGCTAACCCATTGCTGGGGTGCCTAGCCCCGTTTTCATAGGCAGCAGCTAATGTTCCCCTGCCTGACCAATCACAGCAGCGGGGCCTGGACCCAACCCAGAAAGGCCCAGGTATTTGCGACAGCTTAACCGCCCAAGTCTGCACCATCGTGTTAACCACGTAGGCTTTTTCGCAGACCCAGCACTGCCGCAAAAAACTTTTTACGGGTCCAGTTTTACAAAACTGGAAGGCCGACACTCTGTGCTGTTTTCGGATGCGCGTCCGTGGCTTTATCGCTTCGTAGCTACCATAAGGTAACCTCGACGGCTACGAGCACCACGGACTTTACCACTCGAGTCAATTCAGAGGATGGGCAAGAGTCTTCCCGGAAGCAGCGAGCCAACAGGGAGATATTCAGAACCCTCCACAACCCGAACGCCCGGGTAGGCACCCCAGGGCGCTACCCTATACGCCCGGCGTGAGCCCGCAAGGCCACAGTGCCGGGCAACTACGCCAGGGCCCTCCTACCCTGGATGTGGGTGGAAGGAAAACCAGGGAGGCAAAGATCTCCTGGCGCATCCGCTTTCGCGGTAAACCAGTGACTGTTTAGTCACACTGCGTTGCCCTTCCGAGCCAGGGGGGGCGGGTAGCCCCCTGCGCAGTGCGTCCAGCGGGACCACGGGGAGTCCAGTCACCAGAAGTAACCATGTGTTCTAGCCAGCCCGCACCACCCAGACGAGCTGGCCCACGGGACTCTCGACCCCTGCGGGCCCCTTTACTCGCCTTACCGCAAGCATAAGTCAAACCTTCTTTCACAAGTGGGACCGAGGGCGGTACATATCCGCATTTCTTATTCCCCCCCACTCCCGCAGGAATGTTGGGCTACCCGCACGCCTTCTCCACGGGGACGGAGCCCTACTCACCTAATCCAGTCTGTGGTTCAGGCAGGCTACGAGGCTTAAGCTCGGGCACGCACTGTGCGCTCCGTTAACAGTTTTTTGACACTCCGCCATTTGAACCTGCGCTGCCTTGACTCTCGTCACTTCGATATGGTCTGCAGCGCTCGGCAGGAACGTTATTTTGTCTCAGTACTGCGGGACACACAGCTTTCCTGCGAACCTTTGCACCAAGAGGCCATAAACCACGCTGCGTGCAAGCTGGGGCGCGCCTTACGGGTGGTCAAGGGGGCTGAGCGTGCTCGGTTACCCCAAGGGAGTCATAGTTATTCTCAAAGTCACGCTACCTATATTATTTGACAGATGATAATCCTGTGTTCGATAACGGTGCCTTATAAGACTTGGTAAATAAACTACTAATTTTACTTTCTGGTTTAGATGATCACTAATTTAGCTGCTTTGAAGTATAATGAGCCTACATAATTAAGGAGTGCCCATGAAAGGCACGACATCCACACACCCCAAACAGCTGCTTACAGTCAGTCCTGAGCACTCGTTGTCTTCCCCAGCCACCCACTTCTTCCCTGCAGCCCTGCCACCCTGTCTAGATCAATACCGGTGTGGTGTCATGAGACATCCCAGTGTTATTATTATTATTATTATTATTATTATTATTATTATTATTATTATTATTATTATTATTATTATTATTATTATTATTATTATTATTATTATTATTATTATTATTATTAATATTATTATTATTATCAGAACTAGGAGGGAGCCCCAAAGAATAGTCAAAATGACTATAACCCCAAACGTGATTGTGTCTCTAAGGAGGGCCCAGCATAGCTATGGAAATGAGATGTGATGTTTTAGAAGAAAGGAGTTAACCCTATTTTTCAATAAATTAGATGAACAGGAATTAACAACCTCTTCTGGAAGAGAGTTCCATAGTTTCTTTAGGGCAGGGATTAATGATCTTGAAAACTGATTAGTATTGCATCGTATATATATATGGTAAAGCTCTACTATTAAGGGATTATGTGAACCTAGTAGCACGAACATGGTTAAAAGGTGGGGGAAGTTTACTATGAAGGGGATGGTCATTAGTACTAACAGTTTTATATAGAAATGTCAAACTTCCTACCAACCGGCGATGCTCTAATGTAATGTTAAGATTGGGTAGTAGGAATCTAATATTATTGAAGGTCCTCTCCAAAAGATGAAAATGGGGGTTTGCAGCTGAAAGCCATTCAGGGGAGCAATATTCAAAGGAAGGGAGGATGAATGAGTAAAAACTCCGTAAAATAACTGAATCATCCTGATATATCTTCTTGCATTTACGAAACAACCCTGTTTTGGGGGAAATTGATGCCACCAACTGCCGTATGTGTTTTTCAAAAGTTAATTTAGAGTCAAAAGTAACACCAAGCAATGTTAAGGATGTGCAATCTCTAATACGTGTACCATTAATAATAACAGGAGGATGAACAGGCTGGTAGGTCCTAGATCTACTAATAATAGACTCTGGGTTTTAGACGGGTTTAATTTCACCCCCCATTGATTGCACCAGGACATGATTTTATTAATGTCAACTTGGAGAGTCTCGGGAACAATTTTTTCTATGTTGGGGCGAAGATATAGGTATGTACATAGAGGCTGGTATCATCGGCATAAGCAATCATTTTTGATAAAATACCATTCCACATATCACTAGTAAAAAAAGATAAAAAGCAGTTGACCCAATACACTGCCTTGGGGAACGCCTGACCTAACAGGGCGAAAAGATCCAAAAGCATCATCAATTGCAACTCATTGACTACGACCAGTCAAAAAGTCTGTTAAAATGCTTAAAAACGAACTGCCTACACACACAGTTGTAATTTAACTGTGAGGGAGGGAAGGAGGGAAGGAAGGGAAGGAAGGAGGAAGGAGGAAGGAAGGAAGGAAGGCAGATCTGAAGGAAATAACGTAGGAATGACTGACTGACTGACTGACTGACTGACTGATTGAAAGGATGAAAGGAGGGAAGAAAGAAAGAAAAGAAGGAAGAGAGAAAGGAAGGAAGGAAGGAGGGAATGAAAGAAAGAAGGAAGGAAAAGGTAAGAAGACAAACAGACGAGCAAACGGAAATACAAACACACAAACACAAAAAACTTACATCATAAATAACTCCTCCTACTACTACTACTTCTACTATTACCACTACTACTACTACTCCTACCACCACTACTACCCCTCCTCCTCCTCCTCCTCTCCTACCAATACTACTACTACTACCACTACTACTATCACTACTAGCATTTTACGGCGCTTCTATATTTCCCCGAGGTGTAAATTTTGTCAGGTCAAGGTTAATGGCCGTACCTGTGCTATTGTGAAACGCCTTTACGCCCCCTAAATAAGAGTGGAGGTGCTTCCTCTTGACACACGTGGAGGTGGGCCCTCACGCACACACACATACACACACACAAACACATAGTATTTCACTCTTTTTTTTTTTCCTTCTCTCTCCTTTTCTTCGTTTTCTCACTTTCTTTTTCCTTTTTTCTTTCTCTTCTTCTTTTGCGTTTTCCCCGTTTCTTTCTCTTTATCTCCATTTCTGTTCTATTTCTCTTCTTTTTTTCCTCTTCTCTCCTTCCTTTCTTCTTTACCCTTTCCCTTCCATTGTAACACAGGGTCAGTTTCTCCTCCTCCTCCTCCTCCTCCTCCTCCCCCTCTTCCTCCTCCCTCTCACACCCTCTCCCCGCTGCCCGCTTCACACTCACAGACGATTAAGTTTTGGATTGCCCGGGAGAGGAGGAGGAGGAGGAGGAGGAGGAAACATGGACTAGCAGGCAGCAGAAAGCCTGTTGGCTCATTACTAGGCTGCCTGCGTTCAGTGATTTAATCAATCCGTTTGCCATAGGAGTGGCTTGCAGGGAAGGATTAAAGCACTTGTGTATCTACTCTTGGGTACATTCAGTTCACTCCCGATGCAGCAAAGTGACGATCAATGCGTTTCTTGAAGGAGTTGATGGTCTCTGCGCTAACCACTGCTGCAGGAAGACTGTTGCAGTGGCGAACAACTCTATTCGAGAAATAACTCCTGCCGATGTCGGTATTGCATCGCTTTGCTTGAATTGTTTTTCCGTTGTTTCTTGTTCTCAGGTTAGTTTGTAGTTGTTTCTTGTTCTCAAGTTAGTTTGTATCTCAGGTTAGTTTGTGGAGGAGGAGGAGGAGGAAGAGGAGGAGGCGGAGGAGCACAAAGTAACACAAAGAAAGAACAAACAACAGCAGACCTGCTGGTCCTTACGAGGCTGTTTGTGACAAGTTACACTAACTATCTAATCAAGGGTGGAAGATGAAGGACAGTAGAGGCGAAGGCTCCTCCCCCCCCCCCCCATCCCTCCAGCCAAAGCTGACAGGAAAGGAAAAAGAACCATGCAGCATGGAAAAACTGCATGGAAATTATGTACGAAAGAGGAAAGAACTACCATTACTGCTACCACTAACCGGGCGATAAAAGCGGACAAGGACACCAGTATTCGAAAGAACTTAACGTTATTACGACAATGAGTAATATCTTAGTTGCTGGTTGGATTCAAAACACTTGTCTAATCTATTCTTGAAGGCCGTAACTGTTGTACTATCAATGACATCACAAGGTAGAGAGTTCCAAACATTAACAACTCGATTGAAGAAGAAGTGTTTAGCTTCGTGCGACGAGAATCTTTTACGACTTATCTTCAAATGAGGAGGAGGAGGAGGAGGAGAGATGAAGAAAAATGAAGAGGAGAAAAGAGACAAACTACTCCTCGAGGACTCTCTCTCTCTCTCTCTCTCTCTCTCTCTCTCTCTCTCTCTCTCTCTCTCTCTCTCTCTCTCTCTCTCTCTCTCTCTCTCTCTCTCTCTCTCTCTCTCTCTCTCTCTCTCTCTCTCTCTCTCTCTCTCTCTCTCTCTCTCTCTCTCTCTTGGTCTCGTTCTCTTGGTGTCGGTTACGGTTTCTTGGTCTCCAGGTTTCGGTGTCTAGGTCTTTTGGTTCCTTGGTCTCTCGTTGTCTAGGTCTCGGTTTCTTTCAGGTTCGGTTTCTCTCGTTTTCTTGGTCTCTCGCTCATTCGTTCTCTCTCGCTCTTTCGTTTGCTCTCGTTCTCTCTCACATCATCATTTGCATCATCATCATCATCATCATCATCATCATCATCTTCTTCCATTGCTACTCATACAGCCATACAATTCATACAGGCTTGAATTCAGAGTAAAAACCATCTTCAGATTCGAGTTAGTTGCAAAATGAGGAAGCATAATGTATCAATTCTCAAAGCAAATAAAATTAAAAGAGACAATGACCACCACTGTAGTCGGTCTCTCTAAAATACACCACTGAAGTCTGCTAAATAATCCGATAACTCTGTATAACAAATTATCCTAACCTAAAAAAAGAAAATAAACTTGTCTTCGTATCCCAAATTAACTAAAAAAAATATCGCCGCTCTTCTAACGTTTCCCTACACATTGACATCTAAATCCAACCTCCTTTCCCCCAAGCAGCCGCCTTCTATAACAATGGATGTAGCTGTGGAGCTTCTTGGAGGACGAATCTATTTCTCATTCGTCTACACTGCATAGGATACTTACCGTGTTGTATATTTGTTAAGGTCTTAGTGCGTTGCTGACCTTCCTTACCGTACATAAATTTCCAATAGATGAAGATAACACACACAGCAGTAAATACATAATACATAACAATCTCAATACAACATAAAACCAAATACATAAAATTGAATACAGATGATTAATATGATGGTAAAATAGTACGTGCAAATACCTAAGAAATAATGCAGGATAAATAGATAAATAGAGATAGATAAGAGATAGATAGATAGACAAGCGAGAGAGAGAGAGAGAGAGAGAGAGAGACGAGAAAAGACACTGTAGACTTTTCGAACGAGTGAAGTGGACAGATGGAAGAAGATGGAAGAGGAGTAAAACATGGAAACATGAAAACATGGACTAGCAGGCAGCAGAAAGCCTGTTGGCTCATCACTAGGCTGCCTGCGCTCAGTGATTTAATCAATCCGTTTGCCATAGGAGTGGCTTGCAGGGAAGGATTAAAGCACTTGTGTATCTACTCTTGGGAACGTTCAGGTCACTCCCGATGCAGCAAAGTGGCGATCAATGCGTTTCTTGAAGGTTGATGGTCTCTGCGCTAACCACTTCTGCAGGAAGGTTGTTCCAGTGGCGAACAACTCTATTCAAGAAATAACTCCTGCCGATGTCGGTATTGCATCGCTTTGCTTGAACTGATTTTCCGTAGTTTTTTGTTCTCAGGTTAGTAGCGTGAAGAGTTTGGAGTGATCAACGTTGCTGAGCTTGTTCAGGTACTTAAAGACTTGTATCATGTCTCCCCGCAGGCGTCTCTTTTCCAACGTGAAGAGGTTGAGTCGCTCGAGTCTCTCTTCATAGGGCTTCGTCCTCAGTGATGGTATCGTCTTCGTGGCGCGGCGCTGTACTCTCTCAAGTAATTCAATGTCTTTCCTGTAATTAGGAGACCAGAATTGCACGGCGTATTCCAAGTGGGGCCTTACCAGCGAATTATACAAGGATAACATAACTCCCGGCGTCTTGTATTAGAAGTTCCTCGCTATGAACCCAAGCATTGTATTGGCTTTCTTACAGGCGGACTTGCAGTGTTTTGTTTGTTTCAAGTCACTGCTGATGGTGACCCCGAGGTCTCTTTCCTCTTGCACAACATGTAGTGGTTCGCCACCCATGTGGTATGTGTGGTTGCTGTTTCTGGATCCGATATGCATTACTTTACATTTGGTAGTGTTGAAGGACATCTGCCATTTTTCTGACCACAGAGTGATCTGGTCCAGGTCTCTCTGGATAATTTCGCAGTCTGCCGTTGTGAGGGCCTTCCCACCCACCTTAGTGTCGTCGGCAAATTTTGAAAGATTGGATTTCAATCCTAGTTCTAGGTCGTTGATATATATGATGAAAAGTATGGGTCCTAGCACTGAGCCCTGTGGCACTCCACTTGTGACCGGGAGCCACTCGGAGGCCTGTCCGTTGAGTACAACTCGTTGTTTTCTTCCAGTGAGCCAGTCCTTGATCCACGCTGTCAGATTGCCGCCTAATCCCGCCGACTTAAGTTTCTTGAGGAGTCTTTCGTGTGGCACTTTGTCAAAGGCTTTCTGAAAGTCTAGATATATAACATCGCTGGGGATATGATTATCCCAGTTTTCATAGATACCTTGGAAGAAGTCCAATAAATTGGTTAAGCAAGAGCGCTTGTTCCTGAAACCGTGCTGAGCATCGGAAATGATGTTGTTGTCTTCAAGGAACCTAACGAGTTTGTCTCTGATGATCTTCTCGAGGATTTTTCCCGCCACAGAGGTCAGGCTGATTGGTCTGTAGTTTAGGGCTACACTTTTGTCTCCCTTTTTGTAGATCAGGTTACATTCGCTTGTTTCCAGTCTTTTGGGACTTTGTTTTGTTGTAGTGACAGATTGTAGATGGTGGTGAGTGGCTTGAGGATTTGCTGCTTGAGTTCCTTGAGCAGCCTGGGTGACAAGTCGTCGGGTCCGGTGGACTTGTTTGTCTCGAGTTTGTCTAGGTACTTCTTCACATCCCGTTCGTCGATTGTGCCAATTTCTAGGGGAGTGATTCCCATCGGTGGGGTAGGGCTCTCGGGTACGGACTGGGTATTCTCGACCGTGAACACAGACGCGAAGTTTCTGTTTAGGATTTCGACCATTTGTCTGCTGTCCTGTGTTAGCACGTCACTTTCATCTTTTAAGGGACCGATATTGCATTTTGTCTTCTTTTTGGTTCTTATATACGTGAAGAACTTTTTCGGGTTGGACTTGGCTTCGCGTGCAATTTGCTTTTCATAGTCGCGTTTACGCTGGCGAATGAGTGTTCTGCAAGCTCTGAGGCTTTGATGATACTGTTCGCGTGCCTCGTCAGTGCCGTTTTCCTTGAGCAAGTTGTATTTTCTCTTCTTTAAATTAATCGCCCGTTGAACCTGGGTAGTCATCCATGGTGGGCTTGTGGTAGGAGGAAGAGGAAAAGAAGAAGAGAAGGAGGAGGGTAAGAGGAAGAAATGTGAGAGAAGGAGAGGGAAAGGAAGAGGGAGATAAACATGGAAACATGGACTAGCAGGCAGCAGAAAGCCTGTTGGCTCATTACTAGGCTGCCTGCGTTCAGTGATTTAATCAATCCGTTTGCCACAGGAGTGGCTTGCAGGAAAGGATTAAAGCACTTGTGTACCTACTCTTGGGAACGTTCAGTTCACTCCCGTTGCAGCAAAGTGGCGATCAATGCGTTTCTTGAAGGAGTTGATGGTCTCTGCGCTAACCACTTCTGCAGGAAGGCTGTTCCAGTGGCGAACAACTCTATTCGAGAAATAACTCCTGCCGATGTCGGTATTGCATCGCTTTGCTTGAATTGTTTTTCCGTTGTTTCTTGTTCTCAGGTTAGTTTGTAGCGTGAAGAGTTTGGAGTGATCAACGTTGCTGAGCTTGTTCAGGTACTTAAAGACTTGTATCATGTCTCCCCGCAGTCGTCTCTTTTCCAACGTGAAGAGGTTGAGTCGCTCGAGTCGCTCTTCATAGGGCTTCGTCCTCAGTGATGGTATCATCTTCGTGGCGCGGCGCTGTACTCTCTCAAGTAATTCAATGTCTTTCCTGTAATTTGGAGACCAGAATTGCACGGCGGTGGGGCCTTACCAGCGAATTATACAAGGATAACATAACTCCCGGCGTCTTGTATTCGAAGTTCTTCGATATGAACCCAAGCATTGTATTGGTTTTCTTACAGGCGGACTTGCAGTGTTTTGTTTGTTTCAAGTCACTGCTGATGGTGACCCCACGGTCTCTTTCCTCTTGCACAACATGTAGTGGTTCGCCAGACTGCGATGAAGGATAAGGAAGAGAAAAGAGCAACCAGAGAAGATAGGAAGGAGGAAGGGAAGGAGGAGGAAGAGTAAGCGAAGAAAGGAGAAAGGGAAGGAAGGAGGAAGAGAAAGAACAAGCAGAAGGGAAGGAGGAAGAAAAGGAAAGAGAAGAAGAAGTAGTAAGAAAGAGAGAAGGAAAGGAAAGGAAGGAAGGAAGAATCAGAGTAAGGTAAGAAAGAGGAAGGAGATAAAGAAACAAATAAATAAAGAAGAGAAGGAGGAGTCGGAGGAGGAGGAGAAGAGAGAGACGTAAGATGGAAAACAGAGAGAGGTGATGACCAGAAACAGTGAAACGAAGAGGAGGAGCAAGAAAAAGGCGATAAAAGAGGAGAGGAACATGGAAGGAGGGGAGAGGGCGTGTGAAAGAGGAGTTACAAGAAAACGAGAAAGACACCAACACATAAATTTAATAGAGGGAAGGGAAGGAGGAGGAAGGAGAAAGGAAAGATGAAGAGAAGAAAGGAGAAAGAGGAGGAAGAAGGAAGATGGGAAGGGAGGAGGAAGAAAAGGAACAAGCAGAAGGGAAGGAGGAAGGGAAGGAGGAGGAGGAAGGGAAGGAGGGAAGGAAGGAACGAAATCAAAAGAAAAAAAGGAAAGGTGAAAGACGAAACGGTAGGGTCCATTTATCTACCATTTCGGGGCTGACACACCCACACCCAGACCCAGACCGAGACATTCTCTCTCTCTCTCTCTCTCTCTCTCTCTCTCTCTCTCTCTCTCTCTCTCTCTCTCTCTCTCTCTCTCTCTCTCTCTCTCTCTCTCTCTCTCTCTCTCTCTCTCTCTCTCTCTCTCTCTTGCTGTAATAATAAGGACAGTGAGTGGTCGATGCGTCCGTTCCACAGCGCCGTGTCATTACCAACAAGATTTTTTCCTCGCACGATTCATGAAGCTCCTCGCCATCCATAAAACATCGGCGACTCAAATCAAGAGACAATTTACTCTTGACAGCAAACCCTTCCTCAACCCTGAACGAGTATGTGTGTGTGTGTGTGTGTGTGTGTGTGTGTGTGTGTGTGTGTGTGTGTGTGTGTGTGTGTGTGTGTGTGTGTGTGTGTGTGTGTGTGTGTGTGTGTGTGTGTGTGTGTGTGTGTGCGTAAGATAGTAGATAGTGTTGCCAATTAAAATCAGTGCGGTGCAGGTGCTCAAACGTACGTGGACACACACACACACAAACACACACACACACACACACTCTCCACATATACATCATTCAGAAAACCCCTCTCTCTCGCTCTCTCTCTCTCTCTCTCTCTCTCTCTCTCTCTCTCTCTCTCTCTCTCTCTCTCTCTCTCTCTCTCTCTCTCTCTCTCTCTCTCTCTCTCTCTCTCTCTCTCTCTCTCTCTCTCTCTCTCTCTCTCTCTCTCTCTCTCTCTTTTTCTTTACTCTAATTTCTCCCATCTCCTTTTTCCGTTTTTTCCTCTTTATAAACTAATTCCCTATCTGTCTGTCTGTCTGTCTGTCTGTCTTCCTCTCTTTCTCTCACATATCTTTGAGTCCCTGGTTTCTAGACGCCACACTGTAAGTAATGTGACCCCTGCAATGCCCTTCACTTCTTCCTCTACATGCATACCATATCTAACGCCTCTTCATTCCTCTCTCTCTTAAACACACATAAACACCTTGGTTCTTAGACACCATGCTATAGGTTATGTGGCCAATGCATGACTACACTCCTTCCTTCCTCTACTAAAACAGATCTTTCGGCTTTCCTTCCTCCTCTCTCTCAAACACTCATACATAGGTACCCTGTAGTTCGTGGTTTTTAGACACACTATAGGCGATGTGGTCCCTCTAAGACACCATTTCTTTCTTCCTCTACGAGTCTACACGTTTAACAAATTCTTACACCTTTCCCTTCCTCCTCTTTCTCTCTCTCTCTCTCTCTCACTCACACATACACACCCTGAGTCCCGTTTCTCCACACCACACTGTTCGCAGCGCTACCGGAGACCCTCGCGTTCCTTCCTTTTATACCCGCATACGCTGAGTTTCATGATGGCGTATTCCGATCAACGATCGCCTTAAAATGGTGCTGGAAGTAAAACTGAGAACCGCCGTGTGTCGCGCCGCAGCACCGCTCTCTGCGCCCGCAACGACGCCAGCTTAACACGGTGCTCCAGGGTCAGTATTCCACCTCTCACGTCAGCTATTTCCAAAGGCCAAAAAGGAGATAATCGGATTCTCATGAGTGTTTCCTTATGTTCAAAATACAGAAGAAGGGTCAAACTACTGCCAGGTTCATTAAACTACCTCTGGAAATGCCCCAAACCCGTAACGAAAGCCCTATGAAATGTGGGTGTGTGATCCCCGAAATGTTTGAGAATATGGTCCCTGGTTCCTCGCGCTGATGGCAAACCTCACAGATGGATCCTTTCAATTTTCTGTATCTTGGAAACGGAGAGCTTGAGTTTATCCCTCGAGGCGCCACTACCAGCAAACTTAATAAACACAATAGTACACGAACACGCATAATAATACGTGTGAATGGCAAACCTCATAGATGGATCCTTTCAATTTTCTGTATCTTGGAAATGGAGAAGTTGAGTTTATCCCTCGAGGTGCCACTACCAGCAAACTTAATAAACACAATAGTACACGAACACGCATAATAATACGTGTGAATGGCAAACCTCACAGATGGATCCTTTCAATTTTCTGTATTATGGAAACGGAGAGCTTGAGTTTATCCCTCGAGGTGCCACTACCAGCAAACTTAATAAACACAATAGCACATGAATAGCATAATAATACACGTGAATGGCAAACTTCGTAGATGGATCCTTTCAATTTTCTGTATCTTGGAAATGGAGAGGTTGACTTTATCCGTCGAGGCGCCACTACCAGCAAGCATAATAATACATGAATAGCAACGAAGGATATTAATTCTGATGTTCTGCAATTATGAGGGAGGGGAAGATAGAGGTTAATGGATTACTCCTTTCAGTTTTCTGTAACTTGGAAATGGAAGCTTGAGTTTATCCTGCAGGCGCCACTACCAGCAAACGTAATAGTACGTGACTAGCAACGAGATATATTAATTCCGAGGTTCTGCAATTAGGAGGACGGGGAGAATATAGGTTAATGTTGTAATATGATCAGGAAAGGTATAAGGATTAAAGGCTGTGGCGAGGAATAACATCATGCCCTATAGCTAACATATAAAGCGTATTTACGTAGATGTTAATACTAATACTCTACAAGGAAGGCGAAAATAGAGGCAAACGCTGTAATACTCATCAGGAAGGGTAAGGATTAAGGGTTATGGCGATGAGTAACACCACGCACTACAGCGTAGCTGAATTTATCCCTCTAGCAATATGTTGTTATAAGGAAGGGGAGGATTTGGGTTAATGTTGTAATACTCATCAGAGAGGGTGAGGATTAAGGGGCGTGGCGAGGAGTAACACCATGCAATACAGCTAACATTATATAAAGTGTAGTTACCTGTTTAATATAGCGTGCATGACGGACCCTTCACCTGTTAATTAATATCAGAGCGTGAGGTGTGCCGGCGTCCTGAAGATCACAAGGCAAACATGGAAACATGGAAATACAGGGCAGAAAGCCCATAGAGCAAATGAAAGCACTTTGTATTCAGGTAGAACAGATAATACTCGTAGTTATGCTTCACTAAAATTTACAGACGAACATAATATAGTTTCCTCCATTACTCCTTTTTTTCATACCGGGGAAAACTATAACAGGGCATAAAGCAATGTTTATAAATGTGTACAGAGTGAGTTTATGATCGAAAGGAAGGCCAACGATATAGCTACGCCTGGCCTTAGTGCTCATCTCCGTTCCATTGACTCTTAAGCTCTTAATGGGAATACAATATGCATAGACTAGCTGCGCGTGGCTTCAGTGCTTATCTCCGATCCATTGACTCTTTAGCATATGGTGGGAATACAATAAGCAAAGACTAGCTGCGCGTGGCCTCAGTGCTCATCTCCGATCCATTGACTCTTTAGCATATGGTGGGAATACAATAAGCAAAGACTAGCTGCGCGTGGCCTCAGTGCTCATCTCCGATCCATTGACTCTTTAGCATATCGTGGGTATACAATAAGCAAAGACTAGATGCGCGTGGCTTCAGTGCTCATCTCCGATCCATTGACTTTGAAGCTAATGGTGGATAATAAATAAACAAAGACTAGCTGGGCGTAGCATCAGTGCTCATCTCCGATCCATTGACTCTTTAGCATATGGTGGGTATACAATAAGCAAGTACTAGCTGCGCGTGGCTTCAGTGCTCATCTCCGATCCATTGACTCTGAAGCTAATGGTGGGAATACAATCAGCAAAGACTAGCTGCGCGTGGCTTCAGTGCTCATCTCCGGTCCATTGACTTTGAAGCTAATGGTGGATAAAAAATAAACAAAGACTAGCTGCGCGTGGCTTCAGTGCTCATCTCCGATCCATTGACTTTGAAGCTAATGGTGGATAAAAAATAAACAAAGACTAGCTGGGCGTGGCCTCAATGCTCATCTCCGATCCATTGACCCTTGAGCCGATGGCCAGTACAGCCTACAACACACAGAGACTAACCAGATGCTGCGCCCAAAGTCTCAAGCCGTGTGTTGCCTGCCCTAATCAATCATCAGACTCATAAGCTACGCACGCAAGCGGTCACCTACACGCCAACGTTCCTGGAATACGTGACGACTTCTCAGGGTGACTATTCCTTCCCTAATATTATTTTCGTACCCTAGTTTTTATTGTTTGTATTCTATTGGTGGTATATTTTCATTATTATTTTATAGGCCTGTATATTTTTTTCAGTACATCTTATTGGTTTCATTTTTTATTAGTGTTTTTTTTTTTCCTCTCCCAGTTTGATGTTTTAATCGAATGTGTTTTGAATTTGTTTGAATCGTTTATATTTTAACCCGACAGCTGCGATTGGCACAGATTTGGCCTTCACTAGTAGCCTGGTAACATACACTCCAAGGTCCTTCTCTGCCTCTGTGGTGGATAGTGGAGTGTTTCTCATGTGGTATTGGTGTGCTGGATATCCCTTCACTGGTAGCCTGGTAACATACACTCCAAGGTCTTTCTCTGCCTCTGTGGTGGATAGTGGAGTGTTTCCCATGTGGTATTGGTGTGCTGGATATCCCTTCACTGGTAGCCTGGTAACATACACTCCAAGGTCTTTCTCTGCCTCTGTGGTGGATAGTGGAGTGTTTCCCATGTGGTATTGGTGTGCTGGATATCCCTTCACTGGTAGCCTGGTAACATACACTCCAAGGTCTTTCTCTGCCTCTGTGGTGGATAGTGGAGTGTTTCCCATGTGGTATTGGTGTGCTGGATATCCCTTCACTGGTAGCCTGGTAACATACACTCCAAGGTCCTTCTCTGCCTCTGTGGTGGATAGTGGAGTGTTTCCCATGTGGTATTGGTGTGCTGGATATCCCTTCACTGGTAGCCTGGTAACATACACTCCAAGGTCCTTCTCTGCCTCTGTGGTGGATAGTGGAGTGTTTCCCATGTGGTATTGGTGTGCTGGATATCCCTTCACTGGTAGCCTGGTAACATACACTCCAAGGTCTTTCTCTGCCTCTGTGGTGGATAGTGGAGTGTTTCCCATGTGGTATTGGTGTGCTGGATATCCCTTCACTGGTAGCCTGGTAACATACACTCCAAGGTCCTTCTCTGCCTCTGTGGTGGATAGTGGAGTGTTTCCCATGTGGTATTGGTGTGCTGGATATCCCTTCACTGGTAGCCTGGTAACATACACTCCAAGGTCCTTCTCTGCCTCTGTGGTGGATAGTGGAGTGTTTCCCAAGTGGTATTGGTGTGCTGGATATCCCTTCACTGGTAGCCTGGTAACATACACTCCAAGGTCCTTCTCTACCTCTGTGGTGGATAGTGGAGTGTTTCCCATGTGGTATTGGTATGCTGGGTTTCCCCTCCCAAGGTATATGGCTTTACATTTTTCTTCATTGAATTGTAGCAGCCACTCATTGCTCCACTCCTGCAGCTTGGTGATGTCTTCTGGTAGGCGGTCTGCATCCAAAGGGATAACAACTACTTCCCTTCCTTCATTCGCTGCTGTTCTAGTGTCTTGCTGTTTTTACATGCTCACCTCTATACTCTTTTCTACTGTTTTCAGGCACCTTTTCTCACATCTACTTTTCTCATCTTTTTGTTTCCCTTTTCATATTTTCCTTCTGTCTTTCTTTTCTCTTCCCTTTTTTTCTTTTTGATCAATTTTCTATTTTTTTTTTTGTCTTGTATTTCTTTTGATGATCAGTGTCTGTGAACCGAATGCCAAATGTATGGTTAGCTCACTAAATATCTGTCTACTTATATGTCAATGTGTCTATCGATCTATCTATCTGTGAGTCAATCAATCAATTATCTATTTATCAATGTTTACCTATCAATCAATCTATCTATCTATCTCTTTGCCTTCCTATCTATCAGTCTATCTGTCTGTCTATTTATCTATCTTCATATCTATCTATGTATCTGTATCTATCTATCAATTTATCTATCTATCCATCTATCTATCTATCTTTTTACCTACCAATCTATCTATCTGTCTGTCTATTTCTCTATCTTCCTATTTATCTATGTGTCTATCTATCCATCTATCTATCTATCTATCTATCTATGTATCTATCTACCTACCGGTCTATCTATCAGTCCATCTATCTATCTATCCAGCCACGCACATTTCGCCCTTCCTATTCCACACACACACACAACACTGAACAAGCGGAAGGAAGGAAGGACGTAAAGCGAAAAAAGTTTAGCAAGCATCGAACAGCAGTAATTCCACGAGACTTATTGTGGCGTTTATCGCTTGGCCCCGCGGCGAAAACAACAAACAACGGGCGGGGGGGAGGAAAAAATGTATTGTTTGTCTGTGTATAGTGTAGTAATGAAGAGTTGATCGCCCTCTATAACATATACGAACTCTATACACATTTATATACTGCTTTATGCGCAACCTTATCGTGGCATTTAGCTTTTACTCCCGCTGTGAAAACTGAAAAATGAACGAATGGAGGAAACTTCATATTCTGTTGGTCTTTTAAAAATTATACTAACGCAGAATAATTCATCTTTTCTGTAACATCTCCATCCATGTATTTCAACTTTCTTTTCACTTACAATGACATAAGCTATCCTATTCTTTCTTTAAATTATAGTAACGCAAAATTCATACTCTCTCTTCCTTCTCCATCTCTATATTTTTTTCACTTACAATGACAAACTACTATATTTTGTCTTTAAATTCTAGTAATGCTAACCTCTCTACTCTAATGTAATGCAAAAATGACCCTCTCTATACCATCTCCACCTATGTATTTCGACTTTTGTTCGTTTACAATCACATACACTATCCTATTCTTTCTTTAAATTCTAGTAATGCTGACTTGTTTACTCTGATATACCGCAGAATTCATCCTCTCTATACCGTCTCCATCAATATATTTCACTTTTTTTTGTTTATAATTACATACACTATCATATTTTGTCCTTTAATTCTAGTAATGCTAACTCGTCTACTCTATTTCAACATCTATCTACGTATTTTATCTATTTTCTACTTATAAATACGCAATCTCTATTTTTATACAGCAAGGAAGGCAGCTCAAGGTAAAAAAAACAATAACAGCAACAAAAAAGTCCGCTAAAAAAAATGTACGAGAGGTCAGAGGAGAGGTCAGCTTCGGGTGGAGAGGTCAGTCTTGGTACTCTCCCACTCCGTCTGTAAGTTCTAATAATCATGCAAATTTCGCCCATTATTTCATCCTCATAAATATACAACCTATCCCATCACGTCTATGAATTGTACTGATGTGAAGATCCGCTCCTCTATCTCACTTTACTTTCATATTCTTACTTTTCTTCCACAAATACCTCAACACACGGACACTATAGCATTCTGTCTGTAAACTCTCGTCAGGTAGAACTCGCTCAGTATTTCATCTTCAGCAATTTTACCTTTTTATCCACTTACAATAACTACAGACACTATCCCATTCTTCCAATAATTACGCACACTATCCAATTCTGCTTGTAAATAGAATAGTAACGCATAATTTGATCAGCCTATTTCATCTTCACCTGCCTATTTTTAACTGTTTCCGATTTATAATCACGCAAACTATCCTACTCTGTCTTAATACTCCAGTAATGCACAACCATCATATTCTTACCTTTTTTTTCCACATTGAACTCTCCACCCAGAAACAATCCCATTCCGTCTATAAATTGCACTCATCCACTCTATTCCATCTTCATCTATACATCTACATATTCTAACCTTTCATTTCACACTGAACTATTATTAACACGAAAACTCTCCCATTCTGTCCATAAATCTAGTATAAGCCAGCGCTGGTCCACTCTCTATCATCCCGTCCACACACACACACACACACACACACACACACACACACACTAACAACAGCCTCCCAGGAAGCATATGGCGGGGCATTAGTAGGCGGCGTTGTTAATCCACGCTACAGCAAGGATAAATAGAACCCCAGAGTGAGTGCCTGCTCCTCCATCTAAATCCGTTTTATTGGCGTGAATCATGTCTTTTATATTACCTAACTCAGCGAGGATTAGCGGACCCCTATGGTGAGTGCTTCCTTTCTCCTCCACCAGACACACACACACACTCTCTCTCTCTCTCTCTCTCTCTCTCTCTCTCTCTCTCTCTCTCTCTCTCTCTCTCTCTCTCTCTCTCTCTCTCTCTCTCTCTCTCTCTCTCTCTCTCTCTCTCTCTCTCTCTCTCTCTCTTTTTATTTAAACTGACGAATCTATTGTACACAACATATTTGTATTTCGCCGACGACACTTTATGCGATCGTTCGAGTAGCATATGTTTCCCTGTGCACTTTTCAGGGCTTAAAATGTCACTTTTTCTCGTGCATTATTTTAAAAGCCCTTTACACTTGCTCACTGTGTATTTAGCATCACTAGTGGTGTGGGGCATGTTCTTCGCCACCTGTGAGCAGCCACTTTTACCTGCTGGGTGGACATTTCCCTCACTGTTGGCCCTGCTGCAGTGAATGTGTTCCACAGGCGGGACACCCTGGAGGTGAAGGTCCGTTGGTGCTGGCTGGCGCGTGACCTCGGCACCCCGACCTGCTCGTGGCTGGATAGTACCGTTCTCGTATCTCTCACAGCCTCTCGCGGGGGGAGCCTCAGTCTCGCCAGGTGTGGTACTCCTTGTACCTGGGCCTTGTGGAACACCACCAGCGCAGCGACGTCCCGGCGGCGCTCCAGAGTGTCTAGATGTATAATAATATCCTGAGGGGGCGGCTGGGGGTTGTTCTCCTGTAACAGTCGCTGCAGGTGTGTGGCAGCGCTGGACATCCAGGTCAGAGCCCCGTACTCCAGGTAGGATCTTACCTGGGCCTTGTAGAGGAGCATAATTCCTCGCTTGTCGAGGAAATTAGCCACTCTACGAAGGGCAGAGACACGTAGGGAGGCTTGGTGGGCGACGTGTTTCATGTGGCGGTCGAAGCGCAGCGCTCGGTCCAAGTCCACTCCGAGGATCCTGACGTAATCCTGGAGCGGGAGGGTGACGGAGCCAAACATCACCCTTCCTTCGACAGCTTGTGTGGCTGCCGGGGACCGAGAGATCACCATCGCCTGAGTCTTCTCAGGAGCAAAGTTCACCTGCCAGCGCTCCCCCCACTCCCGTATCAAGCGTAGTTGCTGGTTGACCTCAGCAACCGCTTGCTGGCTTTCTTGGCGAGGGTAGGAGAGGGAGAGCGTGCAGTCGTCAGCGTATGCAGAGACTGCTGGCAGACTCCTGAGAAGGTCGTCGATGTACAGATTCCAGAGGACAGGTCCCAGCACAGATCCCTGAGGGACTGAGGCACCCACTGGGAGGTCCTTGGACTGCTGGCCGCCGACGACGACGTGGAGGCTTCTTCCTTGAAGGTAGTCGCTCATCAGCATCAGCAGGTGTCCTTGGATGCCTTTGGCACGAAGCTTCTCCAGCAAGCCCGCGTGCCACACCCGGTCAAAAGCACCCGCGATGTCGAGAGCGACGACAATGGTATCCAGGCCGGTGTCTAGTGAGTCCTGCCAATCCCTGGAGAGGAGCAGCAGGAGGTCTGAAGTGGAGCGGCCAGATCTGAACCCAAACTGCTGGTCAGTGATGAGGGCGTTGTTCTCTCTCTCTCTCTCTCTCTCTCTCTCTCTCTCTCTCTCTCTCTCTCTCTCTCTCTCTCTCTCTCTCTCTCTCTCTCTCTCTCTCTCTCTCTCTCTCTCTCTCTCTCTCTCTCGGCCGCATATTTCCGAAGAGTATGCAAGATTGGCACCACCTCGAGCCCCTGAGCCCTGGGTGACTAATAACGTAATTCTATTCTACTTCTTCTCATTTTATTATTTTATTCTATTCTATTTTATTATATTATTCCATTCCATTTTATTCTATTTTATTTTATTCTATTATCATGTATTTATCGGCAGTATGTACAGGTAAAGACCTAACTTGGCCCACCCTAATCTGACCTAATCACATGATGCTCTCTGAATTATTTTCATTGTATTTCCCGGCAAAAAGTCCTGTCCTACCCTAATTTAACCTAACCTGACCTAGCCCAATCTACCCTACCCTGAACCAGCTAACCTGACCTCAGCTAACCTAACCTAGCCTTAACTAGTCTAACCTAACTTGTCCTAACTTATTCTAACCTAACCTAACCTAACCCAATCTACCCTAACCTCAACTCACCCAGTTTATCCTAACCTTAACTAACCTAACTGCAACCAAACCTAACTTGACCTAACCCAGCATGTAACCTAACCTAATTTTAACTAACCTAACCTAACCCCAATCAAACCTATCGTAGATTAACCTAACCAGACCTTACCCAGTCTAACCTAACCTGACGTAACCCAATCAAACTTATCCCAATCAAACTTAACCTAACCAAACTATAACCTAACCTAACCTGACCTACACCGGGCCGGACTTTCAACACTACTACAGTTCAGGACTATGCCTCCCTCCCCGCCGCCGCCCTGCCCGCCACTCGCTGCTCGCCACTTCCCGCCCCTCATCACTGTGTCGAGCTCAGGAGCTCATCTATAAACTTAAGAGCCGCACAGCCTCCTTCAGCGATCCCTTGAAATCTTCCGCCAATATACTGCTTCCCTTCTCCATCCTCCTCGCAACTTCCACGGTCTTGCAAGGAGGAGGAGGAAAAGGAAGAAGAGGAGGAGGAGGAGGAGGAAGCGCCACCCCACACAAGCAAGGGAAGAAAAGTGCGGGTGAGGGTCATATTCTTAAACAATTCGGGCCCCAAGAACACATACTTGACAAGGCTTTCTTAGGAGTTTGGGGCATTTCCAGGGGTACTTTTATGGTCCTGGTGGTAGTTTGACCCTTCTTCTGTACCATGACCGTGGAAAAGCACTCATGAAAGCCCGATTAATCTCCTCTTCGGCCTTTGGAAATAGTTGACATGAGAGGTGGAAGCGTCTGAGGGTCATATTCTTAAACATTCCGGTCCCTAAGCACTCATATTTGACAGGCTTTCGTAGGTGTGTGTGGCATTTCCTGGGGTACTTTTATGACCCTGGTGGTAGTTTGATCCTTCTTCTGTACCATGGCCGTGGAAAAGCACTCATGAAAACCCGATTAATCTTCTTTTCCACTCATGAAAGCCCAATCAATCTCCTTTTCGGCCTTTGGAAACAGTTGACGTGAGGGGTAAGAAGCGTCTGAGAACACCGACCTGAGTGCACCATCCCCATCTGAGGCTACAATTGGCCCTTCCTGCTCCATGCCTCGCCCTTCCCAGAAACCTCCCCGTTCCCTCTCCTTTTTTGTCTCGTCTGCTGCCAAGAGAAGTCGACGCTCACTCCGAGGTGTAATTTTTCTGTCACTTTGTTGCGCGAGTCTTTACAGAAGCCGGGAAAGACATCAAAGAGCGGGACTTCTTGAGGGTTGCACGTCACGGTACTCTGGTCTCAGTTTGCATCCTTCCCTTTAGCTAACTCGGTCGCTCTTTGCCCGGTCTCCTCCTCCGACTATTATCATGAGGGCGGCGTCTTGAGGGAGTCTTTGATACTTCTTCTGAAGAATACACGGCCGACCTGCTTCTAATCATCACCTTCTTTTAACTCATTCAGTCGATCTTTTTCCGGCCTTTCTCCATCTATCTTTATGAGAACAGCGTCTTGTGGGAGTCTCTGGTAATTTTTTTTCTCCTATAGTTCACGGTAATCTGATTTCAGTTTACTTCCTTCCTTCAGCTAACTCGATCGCTCGTTTTTCGGCCTCTTTTTTCGTCAATTTTATGGTAACGGCGTCTTGTGGGAGTCTTTGGTAATTTCTTTTCTCCTATAGTTCGCGGTACTCTAATCTCACTTTACTTCCTTCCCTTCAGCTAACTCGATCGCTCTTTTTCTGGACTCTTTCTCCGCCTTTCGTTATGGTAGTGGCGTCTTGTGGGAGTCTTTGATACTTGTTTCCCTTGTTCTGTCTCCTCGTACACGGCCGACCAGCTTCTAACCAACAGGGTCTCCTAACTCGATCGCTCTTTTTCCGTCAATCTTTTATGGGAACAGAGTCTTGCGGGAGTCTTTGATCATTTCCTTTCTCCTACCTTTCACTGTCTTTCGTCCGCCTCTCCGTCTGTTTCCTCTCCGTCTATTTCTTATTATTTTCTTCGTCTATCTATAAGTATGGGGGCAGTGTCATATGAGCGTCTATGGTACTTTCCTTTCTCTATGTTCTGTCTCCTTTGCCCTTAAAAGTAAACACTCGGGGAAAGTAAACACACGGCCGACAAGCTTCCCCTAACCACGAACTTCTAACTAACTCGATCATTCTGTTTCCGGGCTCTCTCTCCGTCTCTCTTTATGGGAATAGCGTCTTGCGGGCGTCTTTGATACTACTTTTCCTTTTGTTTTGTCTCCTTTGTCCTAAAAGTAAACACTCTTCGATAATACACGGCCGACAAACTTCTTAATATCTCCTAACTAATTCGATCATTCTTTTTCCGGCCTCTCTCTCCGTCTCTCTTTATGGGGGCGGTGTCTTGCGGGAGTCTTTGATACTTTCCCCTTGTTCTCCTTCCTTCTGAAGAACACACGGCCGACCAGCTTCTCCTAACCACCAACTTCTAACTAATTCAACTCTCTTTCTTCCGGCCTCTTTCTCCGCCTATATCTATGGCAACGTCCTCTTCTTTGATACTTTTGTTTTCTGTCCATCTTTACTTAGTCTGTCTCTTCTTATTGTATCTTCTCTCCGTCTGTCTTTTTTCCATCACGTCTTTTCTCCGTCTATCTTCTCTGCTTCTGTCTTTCTCCGGCTCTCTTTCTCCTAACCTATCCTAACCAAATCAATCTAACCTAAACTAGCATGACCTGACCCAATCTAGCCTATCATTAACTCACCTGACATGACCTTTCCTTAATACTTTCCCACTTTTTACTATCTGTCTGTCAGTCTGGTTCTACGCTATTAAAAAAACGTATCTATAAACAGTGCAAATACCCAGCAGCAAGTGTAGTATAGAGGCGTATTTTCATGGGCAGGAACGTTCATCCAATCCGTTCACAGCCTCGCTCTGGCCGGGCAAGGGACGGATCGCGAGGGTTCCTGACCTTTCGCAGTTCCGTTGATGAAGGACCGGGGAGTGTTGACTTGGTAAACAGCGTCGCGTGGGAGCCGGGCTACAGGTGTCCGCGTGACGGCTGGACGGCTCAGGTATCGCGATGGCTTTGAATGGCGGACAGAAATTAAGGCTGTCGATGTGATGAACGATTGGGTGGTGTGTGAATAGAGGTGAAGGAATGCCCGCACACACACACACACACACACACACACACACACACACACACACACACACACACCATCCCCACACTGATTTATCTTGTGTTATATAATGTCAAGTTAAGAAGCATCAATGTGACTATTAATACTGTTTCACTGGTCTAGAGTCGTGCCAAATAAACAAAGTATATAAAGTATCAAAATACCTAATATATGAAGTACACAAATCCGACCAGATTCCCAACACAGTCACGCTGCACAGACATCAACTGGAAAATAGTATCAAAGTGACTCTTAATACTGGTCCGCTGGTCTTATGTAGTGTCATATTAACAAAGTAAAGTATTAAAGTACCTAATTTATGAAGGATATAAATGTGAGCAGATTCCTGGACACAGTCACACTACAGAGACAGACAGAGTTCATTGACCACAGTTTCCATAAAATTTAAAATACGTATATGCTAAAAGCTTCACTATTTTTTTTTTTACATTAAAGGAATTTTTACAGTAAAGGAAGCAGCTCAAGCGCAACAAAAAGAAAGTGAAGAAAGAAAAGCCCGCTAATCGATGCTCCTATAAAAGAGAAAATAAGGAGTGGCCAAAGAGAGGTCAATTTCGGGTGGAGGTGCCTTGATACTCTCCTCTTGAAAGAGTTCAAGTCGAATACATCTAAAACCCTCGCAAAGTCATTCAAGTTGACCATACACGTGTAATCTGGTACGAAACACGGCACACAGAAATCGACGAAAACTAGCAAACAAAAACGAAACAAAACAAAACATAAATCAAGTCTAACATAGTGACTCCTAATACTGGCCAGCGGGTTATGTAGTGTGAAGTAAACAAAGTATCATGCGAATAATTTATGAAGGACACAAATGCGAACAGATTCCTCCGACCCAGTCACGTAAAACAGACATAAGGAGTAAAATGGACGACACTCGATCACCTGAAATAGACATCAGGAGTAAAATGGACGACACTCGATCACCTGAAATAGACATCAGGAGTAAAATGGACGACACTCGATCACCTGAAATAGACATCAGGAGTAAAATGGACGACACTCGATCACCTGAAATAGACATCAGGAGTAAAATGGACGACACTCGATCACCTGAAATAGACATCAGGAGTAAAATGGACGACACTCGATCACCTGAAATAGACATCAGGAGTAAAATGGACGACACTCGATCACCTGAAATAGACATCAGGAGTAAAATGGACGACAATCTATCACCTGAAATAGACATCAGGAGTAAATAGACGACACTCGATCACCTGAAATAGACATCAGGAGTAAATAGACGACACTCGATCACCTGAAATCAATATGCATTCAGAACTGCCGCTGTAAATCATCACCAGCAGACCAAACTATTCTTATAAACTATTCTTATAATCCTCTTGTCCCTTAACGAACTAATGGACCGCTGCTGAACTTAGAAGGAAAAATGTAAGCTGTCAAAAGTCCTAAATTAACACTTATGAAATTATTCCATCAGGAACTACGATTTTGACTAGTTCTCCGATGTACTCTGTGTGAAGTAATAAGTAGTTTGATGTGTGTGTGTGTGTGTGTGTGTGTGTGTGTGTGTGTGTGTGTGTGTGTGTGTGTGTGTGTGTGTGTGTGTGTGTGTGTGTGTGTGTGTGTGTGTGTGTGTGTTTTACAGGAAAGAAAGCAGCTCTAAGGCAACAGAAAAAAAAACCTGATGATCACGGTTCCTATAAAAAAAATAAACTAGAAATGAGTGTTTGGGAGTGGGTCAGTTATTATGAGTGTGTGTGTGTGTGTGTGTGTGTGTGTGTGTGTGTGTGTGTGTGTGTGTGTGTGTGTGTGTTTTAAAAAAAAATAGACAGATCAATAGCACAACAGAAAAAAATCAATAAAAAGCCCGCAACTCGCTGCTCCTAAAAAGAATCCAAAGAGGTGGCTGAAAGAAGGGCCAATTTCGGGAGGACTCACACTACTGCAGCCGTTCATTTCGTGGTACATTGCATATTAGTCCAAGTCTCGCCCAGGAAGCCCCAGCACCGGCAGCACCGACACCCCCAGCACGGGACGATGCAGCCAGTCACGCAGCCCTCAAATATTTATCCGTCTGGCAGCCTCGCATTCGTCCGGTAAAATTGGAGTTGCCAGGTACGTCATAACTGTCACCTCTGCTATATATATTGGACGTGACAGGCAACTCTCTCTCTCTCTCTCTCTCTCTCTCTCTCTCTCTCTCTCTCTCCTGATTACGGATTCACTACAAACACACATTTTAATACAACATTTCGGGCCCGGTGATAAATTTGAATATGGTTGTAATGAACAGGATTATTGATATTATTATTATTTTTTTAATTAGTTGGTTGAGTTGAGTGAAGTTCTTTTTTATTGTTAGTAGACTGAGGCTGACTGCTCTTGTGGGTGAAGGCTATTTAGCTATCCGTCTATCTATCTCTTTATTTAATTGTCTTTTATTTTGATTCACTGTTGAAAGGCATTTTATTACGACTTCTCTCGTGTTGAAATCCTTTTTTTATCTTTATTTATTTATTTAATTATCGGTTTTATTTGTTGTATGTACCAATTTTCATTTTTTTTATATTTATTGTAGAAAGGCTTTGCATTTATTGCAGATTGAGGCACACTTTCCTTTGTGTTGAAAGGCTTTATGTTCATCCATTTATCTACTTATTTATCTTATTTATTTTATAGTTTTTTTATTTTCATTTATTTATTGTTGGAAGGATTTGCATTTCTAGCAGATCGAGGCACGCCCCTCTTGTGTTGATTATCTGATTTATCTTATTAATTATTTTTTATATTTTAATTATTGTTGATAGACTTTGTATTTCTAGCAGGTCGAGGCACACTTCCCTTGGGTTGAAAGGCTTTAAAAGAGACGGTGAGGATAACGCTTGAAATAACACAGAGTACGCGGAAGAAATCTACCCAATACAAGACAACCTAACACACAAGACTAAGGACAAGTAGCACAGTCCATCACAGTGGCTCTGTAATCGCCCGAACCAAACTCTTCAGTCTTCCACACTCCACAACGGTTAGGTTTTCGACGCAACACCAGAAACACAAGAAATTTCCCGCACGGTTTCTTCAAATTTCTTAACCTAAACATGAACGCCAAACACTATACAAGGAATTTTTTAAGTCTTTGGTATTGGTTTGGAGGCTTGCCAACCCATCATGGCGAACTGTGAAAGTAGCCCTAAATCCATAATCAGCCTTATACACCATCAATACTTGTCCTCATCAACACAGGCGCCGAAGCAGTGCAATACTTCTTAGATAGACATTTGCGTACGAAGAAAGAGAGCTACTCAACACCACAGGACAGCCAGCGCAAGAATTTAATCCGTTTTCAAGAGGATTCGATACTACTCACTTTTGAAGACTTCCTTTGACCATCAGATGTAGGTTTACCTGGAAAGAAAGAATACAGTCATTAATGAAGAAGACTCAAAACTTTAAGTATGTCAAATTTAATCACGATAGCAACACTCCTCGAATTTTTCAACCCACCCTTGTATATATTCAGTTAGAAATTAGAGGAGAAGGAGGATGGGAAGGGAAAGGCAGAAAAGTAGGGGGAGAAAGAGGGAGTGGAGGTCGATGAGAGGAGGAAGAGAAGAAGAGGAGGAGGAGAAAGAGGAGGAGAAAGAGGGGAGGTGATGTTCTCATGTTCTTATGTAAAACCCGGTTAATCTTGTCTGTGGCCTTGGGAAATGGTTGTAATGGAGGCCCGATACGTTTAAAAGTATGGACCAACATCCCAAACCAGTCTTATGTACCATCAAGCCTTATCATCCTCCTCCTCCTTCTCATTTTGTCATTTTCTTCTCCTTTCCTCCATTCATACTTTATCATCATTTACTGTTTTCTTCATCCTTGTCCATTTCTCCATCCTCTTCCCTTCTTCCTCTTCTTCTTCCTTCCCTCTAATCTCCCTTTTCTTACAGTAACAGTTCAGTAACACACACACGCCGAACCTATGCAGTACTTTCCCTTCCACTCTGTTATACCCAATCCAGTGCAGCTGCCAGTCACGCGTGCCAGCCGTGGAAAGGGAAAGAATGAGCCTGTCCCATAAAGAGCAAGCTCCTCTCGTTGTTCTTCACATTCAACTCACTCCTGCAACTAACGTCCCTATTCGTAGAAGTTCGCCGCTCCTTTCTCAGCTTCCTGCCGCCCGTAAAGCCCTCTGGCGGCGGTAAAGGGTACTGCATAACCTTCTCTGACTCTCTATACAGGTCGCGGAATAAAGGGAAGGAGAGTCAGGGATGGGGTGGAAAGGGAGAAAATAAATAGTAGTAGTAGTAGTAGTAGTAGTAGTAGTAGTAGTAGTAGTAGTAGTAGTAGTAGTAGTAATAGTAGTAGTAGTAGTAGTAATAGTAGTAGTAGTAGTAGTAGTAGTAGTAGTCATTAGCGAACAGAGTTGGGGCTAATGACCTCCAAGCTATGGAGCCATCAATGATTGTGTGTCGGTAAAATAAACATGGGTGGAGGTATCATTTATGTAGTAGTAGTAGTAGTAGTAGTAGTAGTAGTAGTAGTAGTAGTCCACAGAAGAAACGAACAAGAGAAGAACAGAGCATATGAAGAAAGAATACAGAATGTGGACCAGGGCTCCTTCACCCTGGTAGTATTCACGACGGCAGGAAGGATGGGACCAAGGGCGCAGAGCTTCTACGCAAGACTCGCCGAAACACTGGCGAATAAGAAACAACAGCCAAGAAGCAGTGTGGTCGCCTGGATGAGATGCAGGCTGTCCTTCTCCCTCCTGAGGTCAGCCTTGGCCTGCCGGAGAGGAACCAGGTCACCTGCACCCAAAACCACCAGCATTGCTGACCTGGACTTTGAGGCGACGGTGGTTGATAGGCGTATCAACCACAAGCTCGGTTAGCTTAATAATAAACTGTTTAGTAAAGGTTGTAATATTCAATAAATATGGTTGTCGGCCACAGTCATTGGCGGGGTGGGGCCAATGAATTGATTTGTGAAAGGATATGAGAGAATATACCGCTCACAACGCAACTCTAATAGATGGAGGCCCATTTAAAAAAAATAAAAGCAGTAGTATTAGTAGTAGTAGTAGTAGTAGTAGTAGTAGTAGTAGTAGTAGTAGTAGTAGTAGTAGTAGTAGTAGTAGTAGTAGTAGTAGTAGTAGTAGTAGTAGTAGTAGTAGCAGTAGTAGTAGTAGTAGTAGTAGTAGTAGTAGTAGTAGTAGTAGTAGTAGTAGTAGTAGTAGTAGTGTGCTTCCACTCACCAGGGACACGATCAGTCAACTCAAGGAAAATATCCTCCACCGAGTGACCTGAAGGGACTGAGACTGGCAGGATGTCACCAACCACCGAATCCAGTTATATACGAAAGGATAACAGGAGAGATGGTGTGGAAGAAGGCCCTCCAGACTCGTGGCAGCGCGGGGCCCTCAGGACTTGATGCACGGGGATGGCGAAGCTTGCTGAGCAGCGCCAACTTTGGCAATGCAGCTGGTGACTTGCGCAACACTATTGCAGCACTGGCAAGAAAACTCGCCTCCTCCAGCTGCCACTATGTGGACGCCCTGACGGCATGCCGCCTCATTCCCCTGGACAAGAGGCCGGGATGCAGGCCTATAGGAGTCGGAGAAGTCCTGCGGCGCATCGTAGGCAAATGCATCATGGCTGTCGTCAAAGAAGATGTGAGAATGGCAGCAGGGAACCTCCAAGTTTGTGCGGGGCAGCAGGCAGGAGGAGAAGCAGCAGTCCATGCCATGCGGGAGATATTCGACCACGTGGAGTGCGAAGCAGTGCTTCTTGTTGACGCCAAAAATGCCTTCAACACAATAAATAGAAAGACTATGATACATAACATTAAAACCAAGTGCCCTAGCTTAGCTATGTATGTCGAAAATACCTATACATACCCGACTGACTTATACATAAATAGCCACAGTGGAAAGGTGAAAGTGTTAAAATCATCTGAGGAACAACACAGGTGACCCAATAGCCATGGCTATGTACGCCCTGGGCCTATCAGTCCTCCAAATGAAATCGCGGTCGCAGATACTCGTGTGAAACAGGTGGCTTATGCGGATGACCTCTCAGGTGCTGGTAAAATCTCAGACTTAAAAGGGTGGTGGGACACTGTGAACACCGCCGGCCCTGAGATAGGATACATCCCTAACGCCACCAAGTCTGTCCTTATTGTCAAACCTGAACATTATGACCATGCCGCAGAAACTTTTAGAGGAAGTGGCGTCATTGTGACAAAGACGGACAACGACACTTAGGTGCAGTGATCGGGACAGAGGTATATAAGAAGGAGTACGTGGGAGACAAAGTAGCTGAATGGGTGAAGGAAATAGAAGCTTTGTCTGCCATTGCCAAGACTGAGCCACACGCTGCCTATTCAGCGTACACCCACGGCATCCAACATCGGTGGACGTTCCTGATGCGCACCATCCCGGCATCAGTCCACCTCCGACCATTGAAAATGCCGTCAAGAATGTATTCTTGCCGGCGCTGGTGAAATATCATGCTTTGGGGAGGAAGAGAGGATATGCTAGCACTTCCCCAAGACTGGGTGGGATGGGGATCACCAACCCTGAGAAGCTGGCAGATAAGGAGAACCAAAACTCCATCAGCCTTACCAGGTCACTCATCAACAGGATCATCGCTCAGGAGGCAGAGGGCGAGATAGACCAAACAGAAATAAGAGATATTAAAGAAAAATCTCAGAAGAAAGGCAACAGGCCCAAAAGACGAGCTGGACCGTCTTACACACCACCTGTCCACAGAAATGGGTAGAAAAATACACACAGCACAGGAGGCAGGCGCCTCTAACTGGCTAACGTCATTACCAATCAGAGCAAAGGGCTTCAGCCTCAACAAACAAGAATTTGTCGACGCCATTGCTCTGAGATATGGCTGGCCGATTGACTGCCTGATCTCTGTGCATGTGGATCACCAAATGATGTCACCCACACCAGGACATGTAAAAAGGAGGCTTCGTCTGTATTCGACACGAGGAAGTGAGGGATCTGACAGCCAGCATGCTTGGGACGGTATGCCAAGACGTCACTACCGAGCCGGCACTGCTTCCCCTGGACGGCGAACACCTTCGGTACAGGACAGCCAATACCTCACAGGAGGCACGGGTTGATGTAAGTGCCCGCGGATTCTGGGTGCGCGGACAGCGGGCGTTCATGGACATCCGCATATTCGACCCGATGGCTGCCTGTCACCGTGAGCTGCCCCTGCAAGCCGCCCACCACAGGAACGAGCAGGAGAAGACAAGGGCATACGGTGAAAGAATCCAACATGTGGATCAGGGCAGCTTCACCCCTCGTCTTCACCACGTCCGGCGGGATGGGTCCCAGGGCCCAATGCTTCTACGCACGCCTCGTGGAACTAATCTCAGAAAAGAAGCAACAGCCAAGGAGCCACGTTGTCGCCTGGATGAGGTGTCGCCTCTCGTTCTCCCTGCTCACGTCGGCCATCCTATGTCTCAGGGGCACCAGACACTCTGGCCCAAAGCCACCACCATCTCCAATATGGACTATGAAGCCACAGTGGTGGAGAGTGACATTAGGGTGGGTCAGGAGTGACTTGAGTAGGGAAGGAAAGGGGATCTGGACGTAATAGATGATAGGTGATTTAGTGTCAGGTAGTATTAGTGATATGGTTGGATGCCACAGTCATTAGCGAACAGAGTTAGCTAATGACCTCCAAGCTATGGAGCCCTCCATGATTATGTTTCTGGAAAATAAACATGGGTGGAAGTATCATTTATGGTGTGTTGTGTAGTCTTAATAGTAGCAGTAGTAGTAGTAGTAGTAGTAGTATTAGTCTTAGTCGCAGCGGAAGGAGTAACAGTTTCATCAGTCTTTCCTTTTCCGTCCACTCACTCACAGTTGGAAGGTCATTTCGCGGCGTTATTTCGAGTGGCTGAGAGGCGAACAAAGAACTGCTGTGTGTGTGTGTGTGTGTGTGTGTGTGTGTGTGTGTGTGTGTGTGTGTGTGTGTGTGTGTTGGTCCGGTACCTGCTCTCTCTCTCTCTCTCTCCGGGAAAATGACTAGGGCCTCACAGAACCGGCTATCGCTTCCCTATCACGGCCGCCACCTGGGCCACTCGCTGATCGTCAACCTGTATTACTGAGACCATTCTTCACTTTAACTTGTGCTCCCATTCTCTTCCTTTTACCGGATGAAATTGGTGTTTACAGGGTATACATATTTTTGGGTATTCTGAAGCAAGCAAATGCGATACTTGAAGAAATAAAATAAAAATAAGGACAGTATAATTATGATGTTAATGAAAAGAAGAAAAATATGAGATACTTGAAGAAATGAAGAAAACACAATATAATAATAATGTTGATGGAAAAAAAGAAAAATGAGATACCTGAAGAAATGAAGAAAAAATAAAGATAATGGAAAAGAAAAGTGAGATACATGAAAAATGAAGAAAAATAGACAGTATGATTATGATATCTATGGATGAATGTCTCTCTCTCTCTCTCTCTCTCTCTCTCTCTCTCTCTCTCTCTCTCTCTCTCTCTCTCTCTCTCTCTCTGTCTATCTCCGTCTGTTTCACCTCACTTTCTCTCTGCCTCGCACTAATTCCCCGCACAGATCATTTTCTCCTTTAATAATCGTTACTTTTAATTAATCTTGTCATTAATTGCTACCAAGCCTCAACCTCCTCATTAACTTGATATTGTAAGAACATCCAACGTGTGTGTGTGTGTGTGTGTGTGTGTGTGTGTGTGTGTGTGTGTGTTTATGAGAGAGAGAGAGAGAGAGAGAGAGAGAGAGAGAGAGAGAGAGAGAGAGAGAGAGAGAGAGAGAGAGAGAGAGAGAGAGAGAGCGAACGAGAACGAGAAAGAAAGAAAGGGGAGCAGGAAGGAGAGGGAGGAGGTGGAGGAGGAGGAGGAGGAGGAGCAGGAAAGAGGAGGAGGAGGAGGAGGAGGAGCCTAAAGGTAGATAGAGAAGTAGTGGCAATATTTTACTTCTCGAATGGCTTCGTGGCGGCCTGGTATCTGGAGGAGGAAGAGGAGGAGGAGGAGGAGGAGGAGGAGGAGGAGGAGGGGAGGCGTGTGGGGGGGCGTGGGAAGGAGGAGGGAGCGCCGGGGCGGGAAATACGCTCTCGGTCGCTTGAAGTCTCTCCCTCTCTCCTTTTTCATACTTGTGTAGACTCTCTCCTTTACTGCCGTATTTAAGGATACACCGGCGATTTTTTTTTTTTTTTTACAGCTAAAGAGTCAGTTCAAGGGCATAAAGAAAAATATATAAAAAAAAGCCCGTTACTCACTGCTATTGGATAGAGGTCAAAGGAGTGTCCAAAAAAAGAGGTCAATTTCGGGAGGAGAGGTGTCCTGATACCCTCCTCTTGAAAGAGTTCAAGTCGTAGGCAGGATGTATGTATATAAGTAGATTGTTTTGCTAAGGCGGAACACTGTAGAGAGAGGGGGAGAAGGGTTAGGGAGGGAAAGGCTTAGTTTAGTCTGCCTTGAAATTGTGAAGAGAGCGGTCCGTTTTCTATTTTTTGGGAGGGAAGGAAAGATGCGGGATGAAGGGGGGGAAGTAAAAAGTTAGCATGTATGTCTATAGGTTGGTAGGTAGGTAAGTAGGTAGAGGTGTGTGTGTGTGTGTGTGTGTGTGTGTGTGTGTGTGTGTGTGTGTGTGTGTGTGTGTGTGTGTGTGTGTGTGTGTGCATGGGCTTTGGGAGTAGCATCAAGTGAGTGTTTGTGTATGTAGGAATGTTTGAGTGTGTATGTATTTTGGTGTGTTTGTATGACGATGTTTATTGTTGAAAGTTTCGTTTAGTCGGCGCAACATCTGTGGTCATATGCCGGAGAGAGACAGAAGGGGAAGGAATTATAGAAGATGGGAACAGATGCCAGGAGACGGGACACAACCTCCGATTAGTACTGCTTGGTGTACAGGCTTAAAGGTGTGTGTGTGTGTGTGTGTGTGTGTGTGTGTGTGTGTGTGTGTGTGTGTGTGTGTGTGTGTGTGTGTGTGTGTGTGTTTGTTTTTTATATATTGTGTTAGTAAGTGTGTGTGTGTGTGTGTGTGTGTGTGTGTGTGTGTGTGTGTCTGTCTGTATAAGTCTTGTAAGTAGGCATTAAGTCTGCATCCCAAACAGACATTAAGCCAGGGTCTGCATCCCACCCGGCAATTAAGCCAGGGTAAGCATCCCACCCCGGCAATTAAGCCAGGGTCAGCATCCCACCCAGGCAATTAACCCAGGGTCAGCATCCCACCCAAGCAATTAAGCCAGGGTCAGCATCCCACCCAAGCAATTAAGCCAGGGTCAGCATCCCACCCAGGCAATTAAGCCAGGGTCAGCATCCCACCCAAGCAATTAAGCCAGGGTCTGCATCCCACCCAGGAAATTAAACCAGGGTCAGCATCCCACCCAGGCAATGAAGCCAAGGTCAGCATCCCACCCAGGTAGTTGCCAAGGTCAGCATCCCACCCAGGGAGTTAAGCCAGGGTCATCATCCCACCCAGGCAGTTAAGCCAAGGTCAGCATCCTACCCAGGCAGTTAAGCCAGGGTCAGCATCCCACCCAGGCAGTTAAGCCAAGGTCAGCATCCCACCCAGGCAGTTAAGCCAGGGTCAGCATCCCACCCAGGCAGTTAAGCCAGGGTCAGCATCCCACCCAGGCAGTTAAGCCAAGGTCAGCATCCCACCCAGGCAGGGAAGCCCAGGGCAGCATCCCACCCAGGCAGTTAAGCCAAGGTCAGCATCCCACCCAGGCAGTTAAGCCAAGGTCAGCATCCCACCCAGGCAGTTAAGCCAAGGTCAGCATCCCACCCAGGCAGTTAAGCCAAGGTCAGCATCCCACCCAGGCAGTTAAGCCAGGGTCAGCATCCCACCCAGGCAGTTAAGCCAAGGTCAGCATCCCACCCAGGCAGTTAAGCCAAGGTCAGCATCCCACCCAGGCAGTTAAGTCAGGTCAGCATCCCACCCAGGCAGTTAAGCCAAGGTCAGCATCCCACCCAGGCAGTTGCCAAGGTCAGCATCCCACCCAGGCAGTTAATCCTAGGTCAGCATCCCACCCAGGCAGTTAAGCCACGGTCAGCATCCCACCCAGGCAGTTAAGCCAGGGTCAGCATCCCACCCAGGCAGTTAAGCCAGGGTCAGCATCCCACCCAGGCAGTTAAGCCAAGGTCAGCATCCCACCCAGGCAGTTAAGCCAGGGTCAGCATCCCACCCAGGCAGTTAAGCCAGGTCAGCATCCAACCCAGGCAGTTAAGCCAGGGTCAGCATCCCACCCAGGCAGTTAAGCCAGGGTCAGCATCCCACCCAGGCAGTTAAGCCAGGGTCAGCATCCCACCCAGGCAGTTAAGCCAGCGTCAGCATCCCACCCAGGCAGTTAAGCCAAGGTCAGCATCCCACCCAGGCAGTTAAGCCAGGGTCAGCATCCCACCCAGGCAGTTAAGCCAAGGTCAGCATCCCACCCAGGCAGTTAAGCCAGGTCAGCATCCCACCCAGGCAGTTAAGCCAGGTCATCATCCCACCCAGGCAGATAAGCCAAGGTCAGCATCCCACCCAGGCAGATAAGCCAAGGTCAGCATCCCACCCAGGCAGTTAAGCCAGGGTCAGCATCCCACCCAGGCAGTTAAGCCAGGGTCAGCATCCCACCCAGGCAGTTAAGCCAAGGTCAGCATCCCACCCAGGCAGTTAAGCCAGGGTCAGCATCCCACCCAGACAGTTCCAGGGTCAGCATCCCACCCAGGCAGTTAAGCCAGGGTCAGCATCCCACCCAGGCAGTTAAGCCAGGTCAGCATCCCACCAGGCATTTAAGCCAGGGTCATCATCCCACCCAGGCAATTAAGCCAGGGTCAGCATCCCACCCAGGCAGTTAAGCCAAGGTCAGCATCCCACCCAGGCAGTTAAGCCAAGGTCAGCATCCCACCCAGGCAGTTAAGCCAGGGTCAGCATCCCACCCAGGCAGTTATGCCAGGGTCAGCATCCCACCCAGGCAGTTAAGCCAGGGTCAGCATCCCACCCAGGCAGTTAAGCCAAGGTCAGCATCCCACCCAGGCAGTTAAGCCAGGGTCAGCATCCCACCCAGGCAGTTGAGCCAGGGTCAGCATCCCACCCAGGCAGTTAAGCCAGGGACAGCAGCCCACCCAGGCAGATAAGCCATGCTCAGCATCCCTACCAGTCAATTAAGCCATGGTAAGCATCCCACCCAGGCAGTTAAGCCAAGGTCAGCATCCCACCCAGGCAATTAAGCCAGGGTCAGCATCCCACCCAGGCAGTTAAGCCAGGCCAGCATCCCACCCAGGCAGTTAAGCCAAGGTCAGCATCCCACCCAGGCAGTTGAGCCAGGGTCAGCATCCCACCCAGGCAGTTAAGCCACGGTCAGCATCCCACCCAGGCAGTTAAGCCAAGGTCAGCATCCCACCCAGGCAGTTAAGCCAAGGTCAGCCTCCCACCCAGGCAGTTGCCAAGGTCAGCATCCCACCCAGGCAGTTAAGCCAAGGTCAGCATCCCACCCAGGCAGTTAAGCCAAGGTCAGCATCCCACCCAGGCAGTTAAGCCAAGGTCAGCATCCCACCCAGGCAGTTAAGCCAAGGTCAGCATCCCACCCAGGCAGTTAAGCCAAGGTCAGCATCCCACCCAGGCAGTTAAGCCAAGGTCAGCATCCCACCCAGGCAGTTGAGCCAAGGTCAGCATCCCACCCAGGCAGTTAAGCCAAGGTCAGCATCCCACCCAGGCAGTTAAGCCAAGGTCAGCATCCCACCCAGGCAGTTGCCAAGGTCAGCATCCCACCCAGACAATGAAGCCAAGGTCAGCATCCCACCTAGGCAGTTAAGCCAAGGTCAGCATCCCACCCAGCCGGTTAAGCCAAGGTCAGCATCCCACCCAGGCAGTTAAGCCAAGGTCAGCATCCCACCCAGGCAGTTAAGCCAAGGTCAGCATCCCACCCAGGCAGTTAAGCCAAGGTCAGCATCCCACCCAGCCAGTTAAGCCAAGGTCAGCATCCCACCCAGACAATGAAGCCAAGGTCAGCATCCCACCCAGGCAGGTCAGGGTCAGCATCCCACCCAGGCAGTTAAGCCAGGGTGTAGCTACATGGAATCTGGGCCACTAAGCCAGGGTCTTCATCCCTTCCCATTACATTTATTTTTGATACCCTTCCGTTGTTGTGGTCTTCCCCCTTCTCCCAAACACACACACACACACACACACACACACACACACACACACACACACACACACATTCACACAGTCCTATTGTTTGTGCAGTTGGCAACGTTTTTTTCTGCATTTTAAAAGATTTTCTTCAAGCGCCGGACGACTGTTGTGAGGGAATCCTTGTCTTTTTCAACGTTAAACTTAAATCCTTATTTAAATTAAAGTTAAACTGAACTGAAACTTAACCAAGTTGTAAAACCTTGCACACATTTTTTTTGGTCATATCTTTTTTGTTTGTTTTTTTGCAGTTTTTAATTTTTTTTTTTTTTTACTTGTTTTACTTTTCTTTTTTCAAGGCCATAGCGCTGCCGGGCAGGGCGGGTGAGGTGCTTAGTGCATCGTTTTGGCACTCTTCGCTTCTGGCGCCGACTGCTCCTCCCCTTCCCTCGCTCGCTTCACCCTCGGTAGAATAGGCCTAACAAACTGCTCAAGCCGCCAGCCGGTCTCTTTATACATCCTTTCCTCCCGTTGCTTGATCCTCTCGGCATCCCGCCTCACTGTCTCTGGGCCGAGAAACTGCGCCCTGACCTCCGCCATGTTCTCCCCGGCCTCTCTCCCAGCCAGCTGGCTCGCAGTTCAAGATACTGCTCCCACTTCTCCTCTTCACGTCTCCGTTTGGCCTCCTTTCTGTCCTCCGCTCTCTCCCTCGCCCGTCTCTTTTTCTCCTCCTCCTCTTGCTCTCGCAGCAGGCGGTTCCGGTGTTCAACAAACCTCTTCAACTCCTCCTGCTGAAGGATCCGTTCCTGTTCCCGCCTCTCCCTCTCCTGCTCGTACAGCATCTGTCTGTACTCCTCTCCTGCTCCATCCTCTCCTCCTCCTCCTCCAGCCAGCGACGCTCCTCCTCCTCCTCCCTCTCCTTGCGCCGGCGATGTCTCCAGTACTTCCGATCGGCTCGCCGCTTTTCCCGCTCAAATTCTGTCTCCGCGCTCCCCTTGGGGCGCTTCTTGGGCTCCTTCTTTTGCTTCTTTTTCTCTCTCGGCGGGGCCTCGCTCTGACCCCCTTCCTTTCCGAAACACTTGGTGCATCCGGGCCTCCCGCAGCCCCCTTTCTTCGACGACTTCTTCTCTTTCCGAGGGGCCTCCTGCCCGCCCTCGGCCCGCTGAGCTTTCCTCCTGAAGCACTTGGTGCACCCAGGCTTCCCGCAACCCCCCTTCTTCCGCGGCAGGCACCTCTCCTCCCGCTCCTTCAGCACCCTGAAGGCAGACTGTAGTGCCTGGAACTGCTTGGTGGCAGCCTTAATATTGTCCGGGTTTTTGTCGGGGTGAAGCCGCAGGGCCGCCTTGTGGTAGGCCTTCTTCACCTCGGCGAAGGGCGCGTCCTCGGCCACGCCAAGGAAGCGGTAGATGCTGCGTTGGGGGCAGGCCATCGGGGCTCTCGTGCTATCATAAGGGCGCCGATTCAACACGTCACCTCGGTTTGGCATTGGCGGATTTAGGTAGCCTGGAGTTGACATTGCACCCCCCTGAGTCTAGAGCTGGTGGCACCCAAGACCTGGGTGGCACCTGCTGTTGAACTCTGACGACTTCACGCGCCTCACTCCCCCTGTTTCCTGACATTGTCACTTGATATTAAGAAAACTGCAGCCGCCATCGTCTCCCGCGGAAACCTCAGCATCATATTGCCGCGAATCTGCAACAGTAATGTGAACATAAGGATGCATATAATTATCTTCTCGCGCATGTTATTGAGATCCATGAAAGGACATGTTTTCCCTCTAAAGCGGCGTCCACACAATGCGTGACTTGTTATAATTCCCTGCCATGCCTCTGCTTCCCTTCCCTTCCCCTGAACCCCCATCCCTCCACTTCCGCTCCCTGTCATCCCTTTGCTTCCCTTCCCTGCCACCCACACCTTACCCTTCCTACCAGGGTTGAGTAATTGTAATTGTAATTTAATTGAAATGTAATTAATTACATTTTTTGTAATTTTAATTGTAATTGTAATTGAAAATGCAATTATAGTAAGTAATTGTAATTATAATTAATTAAAGGCTAATGTAATTTGTAATTTAATTGTAATTATAAAATGGAGGTGGTACTGGTCGTTCTCCATTAGGAGTGATGGGTTGCTTATAAGGATTAAATTTGCCGGTGACAATCAGGAAGTCGGAGGTGCGGCTCCGCCACAACAAGCAGTATCGAGCGAGACGTGCGTGCCATTCCTCTGAGTCCCGTCCCCTCGCCCACCCGTCTCTGCTTTCCTTCCCCTTGCCATTCCTTTGCCTCCCTTTCTTTTCCCTGCCACGCCCCTGGATTCCTTCCTTCCCCTTTCCATTCCTCTGTTTTCCTTCCCCTGCCGCACCCTTCCCTGTCATCCTTCCGCCCCCCTGCCATTCCTCTGCTTCCATTCGTTAACCCTACCTCACCAACCCTATCTCACTTCCTCCCCCTGCCATTCCTCTGCTTCCATTCTTTAACCCTACCTCACCAACCCTGTCTCACTTCCTCCCCCTGCCATTCCTCTGCTTTGCTTTCCCTGCCGCGCCCTCCCTGCCCTCCTTCCTCCCCTTGACGTTATTAGAACTTAATTTATCTGATTAAATTTGAAAACGTCTAATGTCTGGGCAAAGAAGGGAGAGAGGGAGAGGGCGAGGGGGAGGGTGTGAGAGGGAGGAGTCCAGAGGAATGCACGAAGACCTAACTTAACTCTGCCTTACCTGACCTGACCTAACTTAACCTAATCTATCTTAGCGACAGGGCAAGGGCGAGCGAGAGGGAGGGGGTGAGAGGGACGACTTACCTAACCTAACTTTACCAAGCCTTACCTAACCTAACTTAACCTAATTTATCTTAGCGAGAGGGCAAGAGGGAGAGATAGGGAGAGGGAGGAGAGGGGGGAGACGAGGGAGGGGGAGACGAGGGAGAGAGAGAGAGAGAGAGAGAGAGAGAGAGAGAGAGAGAGAGAGAGAGAGAGAGAGAGAGAGAGAGAGAGAGAGAGAGAGAGAGAGAGAGAGAGAGAGAGAGAGAGAGAGAGAGAGAGACGGTAAGCAGAACAGGTTCAGGGGAGGCGGTGGCTGAACGGATAGAGAGACGGCCCCGCGATCAGGAGGACGCGAGATCAATCCCCGACCGGTGCCACCAAGCTGGGATTTTTCAGCCGCCGCCGAGTGGCTTAAAACTACCCACATGCTGTCCAGAAGACCACCTATCAACCCGGACTCTAGATTCTAGGATTAAAGATGAGTTCCGGGGGGCAGCATGAGCCAATGCAAGATGGCGCCACTATAAACACTCGCCAGCGCCAGGACGGGCTGGGCCGACCATCAGGACCCACCGGGAAGAAGCCTTGGACCGACCATCAGGATCCACCGGGAAGAGGCCTACCGGCGCAATAGGCCAAGACGTAAAAAAAAAGGTTTAAAATAGTCAGTGACGTGAGGCTGCCGGAGACCGTCTTGCTCCACCTGCACGGTGTCTCTGCCTGCCTGCCTGGCTGCCTGCCCCCCGCTGCCTCCCCCTGCTGCCCCCCCCCGCCACCCACCCACCTCCCACCCTCTCTACCCCCTCCACTACCCATCCACCCATTAACACCCACCCACAACTCTGACTTTCCACCTTCCCTTCCATTCCCTTCCCTTCCTTAACTCTGATTAATCCTTCTCCTTATTTTCCATTCTACGTCCTCCTCCTCCTCCTTATCAGACTCCTCCACATTTTCTTCATTTCCTTCTCTTTCTTCTCCTGCACCTTCTTCTCCTTCTCCCTCTCTTCCTTCTCTCCTGCTTCTCTTCTCCCAAACCTTTTATTTAACCTTCCTTTCTTCTTCCTTCTCTTCTTTTCTTCTTCTGCTTCTTCTTTTTCTTCTTCTTCTTCTTCCTTTTCTTCTTCTTTTTCTTTTTTTAATTCTTCTTCTTTTTTTTCTTCTTCTTCTTCTATATCGTTTTCAGTTCCCGATGCCAGTCCTTTCTCTTCCCTCACTCACTCAACACCCACTAACCCCGCCACCACCCATCTACCACCCTATCTACCACCCACTTACCGACCCAAACTACCCTCCCACTCTCCCTCTCTTCTTCGTGATGCCGTTTCTTCTCCTCCTCCCTTCGCTTGGCTCTTATTCCTCCCTCCCCTTCCTCTCCCTTACCTACTCACCAACAACCCCACCCACAACCCCCACTACCTACCCTCTCGCCCGCCCACTCGTCTCCGTGATGCCATTTCTCCGCCTTCCTTTCTCTTAGCTCTGATTACTCCTTCCCTTTCCTCGCTCCCGCCCACCCACCCACCTCCTCACCCACCTGCCCACCAGACTCCGTGATGGTCTGTCCTCACCTTTTCCCGTCCCGTCTTTTCCCTACTGTGCTTGGTGGGTCTCCTCCTCCTCCTTCTCCTCCTCCTCCTTTATCCACTTGTCCTCTTCATCCTATCCCATTTTCTTTTCTTCATTTCCATCAGTTTTTATATTTTTACTTTCATCACATCTTGTTCTCTCCACTTTCCTCTCCTTTTCTTAAACTCACATTCCCCTTTCCCTTTCAGTCATTTTCCTCCTCATTCAATTTCCTTTTCTACATTTTCTACCCGCCTGATAATTCTACTTTTATCATATTTTTTCTCTCATTTTTTATATTCCCTTCCCTTTCCTTCCCTAAGTTCTAATTCCTCCTCCTTCCCTTCCTCACCCATCTCTCCTCTTTTCCAGCATACCTTCCCTTTCTCAACAATATCCCGTACATTTCCTACCCTCTTTGGCATTCATTCTCCACCCTTCCCTAATCTGTAATTCCTCCTTCCCTTCACCCAAGTCCTCTTCCCTACATGTCCTATCTCTCCTCATCCATCGCCTTTTCTGCATTTCCTAACCTCTCCGTAATGTCACTCTAAGCCAATTTACTTTTAACAGGTCATTCATTCTTAACCTCCGTTCCTTATGTAACCTCTAACTCATTCCTTCCTTCCCATCCCCATAATCCTCATCCATTTTCTTTCTATAATTCCTAATCTCTCCATAATATTACTCTCATCCCATTTTTTAACAGGTCATTCATCCTTAACCTTCCTTCCTAATGTAAACTCTAACTCATTCTTCCCTTCCCTTCCCCGTCATCCTCATCCATTTCCTTTCTATATTTACTACACTTCTTGATAATTTTACTATCATCACATTTTTTCAACAGGAGGTCATTCATTCTTAACCTCCTTCCTTATGTAACCTCTAACTCATTCTTTTCCTTCCCATCCCCTTTATCCTCATCCATTTCCTTCTTTACATTTACTCACCTCTTGATAATTTTAGTCTCAGCACATTTCTTTTAACAGGAAAAGAGGAGAGAGAGCAGGAAGGTTGAGGATGTGAGGGACGATTCTATACCTAACCTAACACCTATCCTAACCTAACCTACCTTAACCTAATCTAGCAAGCAGGCAGGCAGGCCAACCTAACCTTACCTAACCTTACCTAACACCTTACCTAACTTAACTCCTTTCCTTATATAACCTCTGACTCGTTCTTCCCTTCTCATCCTTCTCTCCTCTACCCACACATCCACCCTCATCCTCATCCTTTCCTCTTCTCCATTCACTCCCCTCTGCTCTACGGTTTTGGTCCCGGGTTTTATTTTTCCTCACAGGCAAGCTATTTAGTCTCCCCAGCTTCTCTTTACTAAGTCTCTGATTCCTCCTTCCCTTCCCTCCTCGGCCCACTTCTCCCTTCTCTGTGTATCCGTTTTCAGTGTATTCCTCTGCTATATTTACTTTCCTCTGTTCTATTTATCTATCTACCTTTTATCAGCATTTTTTTTCAATCTCAAACTCACTCACTCTCAGATTCTTTCAGCTCTCACAACTATTTCCAAAGGCTACAAAGGAGATTAGTCGGGTTCTCATGAGTGTTTCTTCACGTTCATGGTCCAGAAGCCTTGGCAAACTCTCACTAGGCTCATAAAACTACCCATGGAAATACTACTAACGTGACCTCTACCAAAGTGTTATCTAATGTGTGAATCGTGAAATGTTTGAGACTATTGGCTTTTTTTTCAATCTCATGGTGCAGTAGCCTTGTCAAACTATCACCAGGCTCATAATACTACCCATGGAAATACTACTAACAACCTCCATGAAAGCCTTGCCAAATGTGAGTGTGTAAGCCCCGAAATGTTTGAGAAGACAGGCATTTTTTCCTCCATACATGGTGCGGAAGCCTTGTTAACTCCCTAAAACTACTAACACAACTCCCACGAAAGCCTTACCATGTGTGTGAGGATATGTCAGCCTCGAAATACTTGAGTCACTCCTTTGCCTTATCTCCGTTTCGCTTCAGCACTACACAGCAGGCACCCGCATTTGGCAACTCCTCCCTTGGGTCCTCTACTGCCCTCATCGCTCACGTCCCTTTCCTTTCCTTTTTTTTTTCTACCCTCTTCTACCTCTCCTCCTTACTGCCTCTTTGCTTACCCTCCGTTCTGCCTCCAATGATCAGTCCCAGCTCTTGTTCCTTCACCTCCAGTTCACCTTCTTTCCCTCGCTGCACTTTCCTCTTTTTCCGGCCTCCTCTGTCTCTCCGTCCTACCGCCTCCCACACTTTATTCCGCCACCTCTCTGCTCACCCTCCGTCCTGTCTCCAATGGTCAGTCCCAGCTCTAGTTCCTTCACTTCTAGTTCACCTTCCTTCCCTCGCTGCACTTTCCTCCTTTTCCGGCCTCCTCTATCTCTCCGTCCTACCGCCTCCCACACTTTATTCCGCCACCTCTCTGCTCACCCTCCGTCCTGTCTTCAATGGCCAGTCCCAGCTCTTGTTCCTTCACCTCCATCTCCCCTTCCTTTCCTCGAACCGCCAATTCTTTCGTCTGAACTCTTCTGATCTCTTAACATCCAACCCTCGCCTCAGTTTCCTCTCCTCCTCCCCTTCTCTGTGCTTTCACCGGTGTCTTAGAATAGAAGAGCAACGCTTGACAGAAGTGCGGCCGTGTGACATTTGATAATAGACATCTACTGAAGGGTACAAAGGCGGTGGCTGAGCGGTTAGAGTGGGAGCTATCAACCCAGACTCTCGATGCTTGCTCTAAAGAGGATCAAAGATGGGCTCCGTGGGGCAGCATCAGCCAAGCAAGCAAAAAGAAGAAAAAAGAAAAGAAAAAAATACTCCCTCGGTTAGAAATTTTATCTCTGTGTCTGGAAAGGTTATAATGCCGCCATGATGCTGATAGTTTATGAATAGTCGTGACTGGAGTGGCCTCGGCTGTTATGTTTCCCGTTGATTACACGTTATAATTTTCTTGTCACACCCACATCACATTTTAGGTGACGAGGTAAGTCCAAGGGCGAGGGCAAAGGCTTCCTGGACAATGGTAAGTGAATAAACAGATAAATGGTCCTTGTTCTTATCTTCTACGTCGTTTAAGTTCAGGGTTGTCCATTTTTCCTCACCACATAATATTTTCTCACCCACCACAGGCTCAAAGGCTAATGCGACGGAGATGAGCACCGAGGCCACGCGCAGCTATAGCGGATGCTCTCAACTTTACTGCCTTACATAATATTTTGGATGGTCACGAAAGGGCAAGGGCGGGGGTGTGGGAGCAGCGATTAGCGGGCTTTTTTTCTACACTTTTTTGTTGCCCTTGAGTTGACTCCCTTCCTGTAAATAAATAAATAAATAAAATAAATAAGAAACAACTAACCCAATCAATGACCTCTGCTGTAATCTTTTTTATATGCTGCTCACGGCTCATCTTTATTTCTCACCCCAGAACATTTAGGGCGAGAAGAAAAGGGCAAGGGCGAGGGTGAATGGTTCCTGGTAAACAACTAACCCAATCAATGACCTCTGCTGTAATCATTTCTATATATTGCTCACGGTTCATCTTTATTTCTTAACCCAGAACATTTTGGGGGAGAAGAAAAGGGCAAGGGCGAGGTGAATGGTTCCTGGCAAACTACTATCCCAATAAATGACCTCGGCTGTAATATGTCATATATAGTGCTCACGGTTCATCTGTATTTCTTAACCCAGAACATTTAGGGGTAGAATAAAAGGGCAATTGAGAGGGTGTAGGCTCCTGGTAAAAAACTAACCAAATCCACGGCCTCTGCTGTAACCTTTTATATATGCGGCTTACGGTTTACCTTCATTTCTTACCCATAACGCTTTAGGTGACGAGGCAAGGGCGAGGGCGAAGGCTTCCTGAAACGACTAACCAAACCAATGACCTCTGCTTTAATCTGTTCTATACCTCTCTAACAATTATTATTTATTTCTTACGCCATAGCACTTTAGGAGACGAGGAAAGGGCAGTGACGAGGGTGAATGCTTCCTGGCAAACGACTAACCAAATTAACGACCTCTACAGTATCCTTTAATATATGGTGTTTACGGTTTACCTTCATTTCTTGCCCCATAACGCTTTAGGTGACAACGAAAGAGCAAGGGCGAGTGAAGGCTTCCTGGCAAACGACTAACCAATCAAAGTGTTTCATCTCGCGGGCACAGCGGCTCCGTCTATCTCCCATGACGAATGACCCGCCTGCCGATCGGTCACCCGGTCGCTGTCCTGCACTAACACGACCATTTCCAGCAGCAGCAGCGGCAGCGGCGGCCTAAGGAGAGGGACAGGTGTTTGGTTGGTATTTTCAGACGCTTCCACCTCACGCTCCTCTCACGTCAACTGTTTACAAAGGCCCAAAAGAGATTAACAGGATCTGCATGAGTGTATTTTTACGTTCATGGCACAGTGGAAGAATTGGACTACCACCAGGGTCATAAACGTACCTCTAGATATGTCCCAAACACCTCCGAAAGTCTTGTCAAATGTGTGTGTGCTGTGGTATCGAAAAGCTTAAGAATATGACCCTCAGACGCTTCCACCC
>NW_026110297.1:100000-119413 GCF_024679095.1 Eriocheir sinensis | reverse complement strand
ATGGAAGAAGTGGAAGAATGGAGCAGCTTAAGAAGGTAGGAGAGAAAAAAACAATGAGGTCAGGAAAAGGGAGTGATTGAAAGAAGCAGAGGAAAGAGATGAGTTATATGAGAGGAAAGGTGAAGGTCATATAAATTGAACACGGAGGCAGAGAGAAGAAAGGTTAACGAGAGAAGGGAGCGAGAGGATAAAAATAGAGAATATATGTATAGAACGGGAATAAGGAAACAAGGAAAACTGATAAACAAGGAAAGTAAAGAAAAAAAAACACAGGAAAGACAACGAGGGAGTAAATAGGAGAAAAGTAAAGAAGTGGCAATATGCTGAAAGTGGGTAATGGATGGGCACAGATGAAGGAGTGAAGCAATAGAAACGGAAAAATAAAGGGTAGAGAAACAAAAATATAAAGTGTGGAGTGAAGGATGAAAACTGGGAAGGATAAATGGAGAATGAAGAACAGTAATAAGGTGAATAAATTATGAAGTAAACAATAAAAACAAAGGAGAGAAGGATGAAAATAGAAGGAAGAAGAGGAGGAAAAGAAAGACGCGGTGAAGGTGGAGGAGGAGGAAGGACGAAAAGGAAGAGAAACACCCCAGGGAAACAGACAAGCCTAGCTCATGTGTTGCTTATGGCCACTATTAGGAAAGTAGCTGAGAGAGAGAGAGAGAGAGAGAGAGAGAGAGAGAGAGAGAGAGAGAGAGAGAGAGAGAGAGAGAGAGAGAGAGAGAGAGAGAGAGAGAGAGAGAGAGAGAGAGAGAGAGAGAGATAGAGAGAGAGAGAGAGAGAGAGAGAGAGAGAGAGAGAGAGAGAGAGAGAGAGAGAGAGAGAGAGAGAGAGAGAGAGAGAGAGAGAGAGAGAGAGAGAGAGAGAGAGAGAGAGAGAGAGAGAGAGAGAGAGAGAGAGAGAGAGAGAGAGAGAGAGGCACCGGTACACATACAGAAAGAGAGAGAGAGAGAGAGAGAGAGAGAGAGAGAGAGAGAGAGAGAGAGAGAGAGAGAGAGAGAGAGAGAGAGAGAGAGAGAGAGAGAGAGAGAGAGAGAGAGAGAGAGAGAGAGAGAGAGAGAGAGAGAGAGAGAGAGAGAGAGAGAGAGAGAGAGAGAGAGAGAGAGAGAGAGGAATAGACAGGCACCGGTACACATACAGAGAGAGAGAGAGAGAGAGAGAGAGAGAGAGAGAGAGAGAGAGAGAGAGAGAGAGAGAGAGAGAGAGAGAGAGAGAGAGAGAGAGAGAGAGAGAGAGAGAGAGAGAGAGAGAGAGAGAGAGAGAGATTGATTGATTGATTGATTGATTGGCCTCCAGGTAGTTACATAGATTATTTTACACATTGTCTTTAAAAGCCACTAGTCCATTGAGCCGTAGCTCTCTTATGGACTACATGTTATATATATTTATATATAAGTGAGTATAACAGGCGCAACAAGGTCTCTCAAAAATATATTAAAGATTGCCAAAAAATTAAGTATGGCTAACTCAGAATGCATACTCTATACATGTGCACCCCAATACAAAATTAATGAAAATAGGCTTTTGTTCCTGATTAACAGAACAAAGTGATAATACTAATACTAATAATAACAATAACAATAGCAACAAAAATACTACTAACAGTAATAATAGTTTCATAACAATATTACTAATAATAATGATAATGACAATAAAAAAAAAATAATAATAATGACAGACATGATAATAATGAGACATGATAATAATGATACATAATAATGATAGACATGATAATAATGAGACATGATAATAATGATACACAATAATGATGATACATAATAATGATAGACATGATAATAATGAGACATGATAATAATGACAGACATGATAATAATGATAGACATAATAATGATAGACATGATAATAATGATAGACATGATAATAGTGACAGTAGTAACGCATAATAATAATAATAATAATAATAATAATAATAATAATAATAATAATAATAATAATAATAATAATAATAATAATAATAATAATAATAATAATAATAATAATAATAATAATAATAATAATAATAATAATAATAATAATAATAATAATAGTGATAATAAAATTATAATAGTGATACTGATCCTGAACATTACTATTACATATTCTAGTAGTAGTAGTAGTAGTAGTAGTAGTAGTAGTAGTAGTAGTAGTAGTAGTAGTAGCAGTGGTAGTAGCAGTAGAGAAGGGAGGGAAAGGGGGAAGGAGAAGGATAGGAGGAAAGCATAGCAAGCACTCTTTAACATGCCTTAATGTGAGGTAGTTAAGGTATATATTTCACTGAAAAATATGAAGTATAATTACCATGTAACAATGAAAATAAATTTCTTTTAAATGAGACTAGACTATCATTATTTAGAAGGGACTGAGGCAAGTTATTCCAGCTTTTTGATCCCCGTGACAGAACACTCTGCTGGGCGTGTGTGCTCCTGCATAACGGTGGACGCAATTGATGAGTTCTACGGGGCACAGAGTGGGGCATCACAGTAAAGCCAGGGTATACAGGGAAAGAGTGAAGAGCTTTGTGTACAAGTAAGTTAGTTTGAAGGTATGTAATATCGGGAAGCTTTAACAACCTAAAATCTCTAAAAATACAGTTTGTATGAGCATACCGATCTTTAAAGAACATAACACGTAAGAGTTTTTTTTGTGAAATAATCAGGCTGTCGATGAAGGTGTTACAGGCGCCTCCCCATATGGCACAACAGTATAGAAGGTGCGGATATATTAGAGATAAATAAATTTGCCGTAAAGAGTTTTGGTTCAAACAATCTCTTAATCTGTATATTACGCCCGTTAGCAGGGCTACCTTTGATTTTACCAAGTCAATGTGTTGTTTCCATTTTAATTTATTATCGATAGTTATACCTAAGAATTTAAAATCAGTAACTACATTTAATGCAAAATTATTATTTTTTATTGATGTATGAACTGGCTGAGTCGTGAGTGGACTAGAAATCATGAACTTAGTTTTGTTAATATTTAATGCTAATTTATTACTCATGATCCAATTTGATACATTGATAAGCTCAGTATTTAAAGCGTCTGTTATATCTTTAAGATCATGTCCTTGAATGAAAATTGTGGTATCGTCGGCAAATAAAAGGAATTTTAATTTATTGCATTTTGGATATGTCATTGATATAAAATAAGAAAAGAATCGGGCCAAGAATTGATCCCTGGGGCACACCACATGCGGAATCTGTATATGGCGATGACACGTTGTTAAACGATGTACATTGTTTCCTGTGTGCTAAGTAACTTTTGAACCAATTATGCGCATTGCCACGAATTCCATAAACAAACAATTTATCTAGTAGAATGTTATGAGAAATGGTGTCAAAAGCTTTAGTGAGATCACAGAACACAGTTATCTGGAACATTTTTGCATCCAAAGCATTGTAAATATTTTGACATAGATGGTGAAGTGCTAATTCAGCATCTATGTCAAAATATACTCTTGTAATCTATTCCTATATAACGTAGTAGCCGCTGCAGCGGGTCTGTTGACGAGTGTAGGGCGTGTACTTGGATGGTCAGCGTAGTTGAACCCCCACCCCACCACCCCAATCGTAGTCGAGCAACTCTTGGGAAATGTCATGTTTCATAATTACATATGGTACAATACTGACGGTTAACCCATCCACTTCTTGTAAGTTGATGCTAGATCATTTTTACCGAGTAGTTTAAGGTACAAAATAAAACAGATTTGTGACAGCTGTCATCCAGATCGAACTGACGCTCCTGCTGTTAACTGACGCGGGAGTGACCTACCGACTGCTACGTATGACCCTGGCCTCCATTTTACTCAAATTCCACTATAAGTATCGCGCATTGAACAATATCCGTTTGTTTTCTGACACGTGCTTGTCACACCATATGTTACACTTGACACGCCCGTGTCTTTGTTGGACCCGGTACTGGGATAGTAATCGGTCCTTTTGTCAACCTACATGCACACCAATAAAGAGGTTAAATACTCAGTTAACACTTACCGAAAGGTAAAGTAGACGGATATTTTGAGGGAGTGAGTGTCGGGCCTTCCATCCATTATGGCGGCTTGAAAACAACTGACTTCAGGAACCCACCGTCAGGTGCCGCCGCTGATACCCTCGCGTAGTAACATTTTACGAATGTATTAGAAAATACAAATAGCTGTGGCATTAGTTGCTTTAATATAGAGAAAAAAATAACATAAAACTCTTAAAAGACCGTTTTTTTGTCCGAAATCGTTATAATCCATGCGCATTTTGGATATTACTGACTTACTGTGGATTTCAAAGGCAGTGAGTTTTCGTTTTTTGGGAATAACTTTGTGACCAACACTCGTATCAGCACAATATTTTGTTACAGTGTATTTCGCACACTGCCCTAATTTTTATGGGTATCGTGAATCACCAAAAGTAGATAATAAAGGCACTTCTCCCTGTAGCAAAAGGGGAAAGTCGGACTGGCCACTCAAAGAAACGAACACTGATAGTGACGTAGTACTATGACATATCAGAAGCTCCGCCCACTCTCTCCCTCTCTCTCTCTCTCTCTCTCTCTCTCTCTCAAAATGTGGCCACTGACGCAGGCTTCATAACTATCAAGACATGAAGTATTTGGTAGTGGCCTTGTATATTTTTTTTCCCTTTTATACTGGCAGACACCCTTTATTGAGTAAAAGTGAGTGGATAACGTGTTAGTGGTAAACGCCGTGATTGTTGGTAGCGTAGTGGTTTGGCGGTTATGTGGTGTTGTACGTTTATTATTATAAGATTACATTCAATAAATTGAAACCGAGACACGATTGGTTGACTAATGAAACGAACAAAATATTTATAACTTTTAATTTTCATCACAACTTAAGTATAAATCTCCCTCATCATCACTGTCACTGTCAAGGTTAATAATGACAGGATCGACACTTTCATGAATATTGTCTGCTAAACAATAATTGTCCTCGAAGGTTCGTGATCGACAAACAGCACTTTCCCATACCTCTTGAGTGACAGAGAGCCTGGCATCCTCCATCCTGGCCTGCAGGTCAGCTCGCGTGAAGCGTTGCAGTGAGGAGCGCACGTGGCGTTTCATGAACCCCCACACCTGCTCAATTGCATTGCTCTCAGGATGAGCGGGTGGCAGACGGACGATCTCGTGGCCCCATGCACGGATGATGTTATTCACTTTATACTGGGGGTCTGGCCTGTTTTGACGGCTGATACTGAGGAGCTCAGGCCTTGTTGCATGCTGCGGGAAAGGTATTTCTCGGTTCTCCAACCATTCAATGAGATCGGATTTCCTCGTGGCAGTGGTGGGACAGCGGCTCTCTTCAGTCAGTTGGCTGTGGTATGGAGCATTGTCCATCACCAATACTGCTGGCTCCTCCAGGACCGGCAGGAGTTGTGATGTAAGCCACCGGATGAACAGCTCGCTATTCATTTCCCCGTGGTAGTCGCCGGCGGTATTCTTGGCAGGAAAAGAGAGGAAGGAGCCCTCAATGAAACCATTGGCTCCGCCAGCTGCGACTACCACAAGGCGTTCCCCTTCTCCTGGAGGCACCTGACGGCTGTAGGTGGCACTGGTGACAGGCTGCGTGCTATCCACCCACTCCATGTTGTGGCTCATCCTGGTGGTGCAGGTCTCGTCCACGTACACCACCATCCTGCTTTCTTCCCGATGTCTTTTTAGATTCCGCAGGGCGCGTATTCTGCGGCACACGATGTCCATAGATTCCTTATCGACACAGAATTTCCGTTGAGAGGCCCTATACCGGAATCCCATTACATGGAGTAATCACCACAACGATGTCTTGGTGGTACCTACAGGGATGATGCTGGCTGCCGTCAGGTTATCTGTCAGGGAAGCGAGAGTGAACGACTGCTTAGCAGCACACTGTGCATTAATGTAGCAGCAAATGCCTCCGATCGTGAAGCTGTCGATGACGGGCTGGGCTGGGGATGTTCGTGGTCTGTCAGACCGTGACGTGGTGCTGCGATGGACAATAGACTGCACCGTACTCACTTGCATCCCTAAGGCCGCAGCAACACGGTGGTAAGGCCTGTGGAGAGGAAGGGCAATGTAGAATTGTAGATATATGGTTGATGTAAAGTTTCATAAAAATTACCTTTCATGGCTTAAAAATAGGGGTTTCGACTTGAGTAAGGCTGTAATTCTAATGACGGGGCGGCACAAAGTCTCATTTATTATAGGTTACACATCAAATAAGCATAACCACTTACCTATTCAAAGCAATCTTCATGCGATTGGTGGCTTTCTCCTTGTTAAAATAGTTGAAAAGTCGCGTGACAAACGCATTCCTACAGCCATGCCGACAATGCTAAACCTTGAAGACCATACTTGTTGAGTTTCTTGATAGAAGTACACGACTGACGTCGAGGGTCCAAGTCATGTGACGAAGATATATAGGAAAAAAAATAAAGGAATACAACCGAACAATCGTTCTACCATCAATTATGGTGGTTAACCTTTACTCCCATCCTTCTATCACATGTCACGATGTTCAGGTATGTGTCACTATAATAAGAAAAAAAAAATAGTCCCACTACCACATCATTCATGCCTTAATTGCACTTTCAAAAATACTTATATATTTTCCATGGAGAGAGAGAGAGAGAGAGAGAGAGAGAGAGAGAGAGAGAGAGAGAGAGAGAGAGAGAGAGAGAGAGAGAGAGAGAGAGAGAGAGAGAGAGAGAGAGAGAGAGAGAGAGAGAGAGAGAGGGGGGACGAAGTGGAGGGAGGGAAGAGGGAGAGAGTGGGCGGAGCTTCTGATACGTCATAGTACTACGTCACTACCAGTGTTCGTTTCTTTGAGTGGCCAGTCCGACTTTCCCCTTTTGCTACAGGGAGAAGTGCCTTTATTATCTACTTTTGGTGATTCACGATACCCATAAAAATTACGGCAGTGTGCGAAATACACTGTAACAAAATCTTGTGCTGATACGAGTGTTGGTCACAAAATTATTCCCAAAAAACGAAAACTCACAGCCTTTGAAATCCACAGTAGGAACTAGTTTGTAGGGTGCACTGCAAGGCAGGTATGAGGCTCAGTCTGTGCATAGAGGCGCTTGTGAAACAATAACAATGGACTTAGAAAATCCAAGCCACCTAACTCTATAATTAAAGAGGCTTGCCCCCCTGGCCCCTCCCCAAGGTAAAGCGTATACGAAAATGCATTATATTAATAATTCTTTCGCGTGCTAAATTACTATGAATATTGGTTTGGAGTGGTTATTCTTAAGTTTTGCCCTTTTTAACTTTTCTTTAACTCATTTTACTTTTTTTAGGCGTTAAATTCATTACGCTCTCTATATTTAGTTCCACACATTTGCTTCAGCATCGCCACCACCACCACCACCACCATCATCGACACCCCAACACCACCAGCACCCCCCCACACACACACACCAGTACCATCACCCCTTTCATCATCCTGCTACCTTTCCAGCCTCTAGAAACAACAGCTCCACCTGTATACTATAGCACTGGATTCACTTCTACTATTATTGACCTTATTATTATCATTATCACTTATTATTACCGACATTAATAACCTATTCCAGGTGTGTTCCATGATATATGCAAATACTCTGTGATTCAAGCACACACACACACACACACACACACACACACACACACACACACACACACACACACACACAAACACACACATTGAACGCAAACAAAAGAGCAGGACCTTTAAATCCACCACTGAGGCAAGACTATGAGCAAAACAGTGATACACGCAAACTACCATTAAAATCGAAACTACAAGTTGCTCTGTTAACGAAAATTCTACCTTACGCAGGTCATGTTGGTAAAGGAAGAAACTCGCCTTCATAAAACTCAAACAAAATACTTATCCTCAGTAGATCATTTCCCCGTTCATATATTACAAGTCATCCTTTCCTCGGCCATGCATCACCAAGGGAGGAAGGAGGAAGCAAGAGGGGCACTGGAGGAGGGAAGATGTGGTAGGGGAGGGGGAAGGGCAGAGAGAGGGAGGAGGGATGAGAGGGAGGGAGACGAGGGGGGTGATGAGCGGAAGTCGGCAGACAGGAGAGGGGGAGGCGGAGAGGGAGAGAAGGGGGAAGTATGGGAAGGGATACAAGCATAGAGGGGATACCGAAGGGGAAGAGGGAGTCGTACAAGGATAAGGGGAGGGGAGTGGGGGGTAATGAAGCGGGTCCCGCTTCATTCATTACTGCGTAAGGGGGGATTGAAGTCAAAAGGCAAGAAAAGTCATATGGTGGGGAGGGGCAAAGACAGCGAGAGGGGGGAAGGGAAGGGAGGACAAGGGGAGGGGAAGACACGCTAGTTAGAGGAAGAGGCTGATCGCTAGTCATATTATTACCTTGTTGAAACTCAGAGCATTCATCCCATTATATTCATTCCGGTTTCTTTACTGTGGGAGGGCAATCGCACGTGGTTTGTCTTGGAAGTGTGCCTTACTTTCAAGCGTTTTGTTCCTGATCGTCATTTGTTGTCCTTAGTGATCCGTCAAACCACAGCTTAACAAGAACAACCTTATAGTCGGACGGGAATTGAGGTGTCAAGAAACAAGTCACTGAAGAACCAAACGAGAGAGAGAGAGAGAGAGAGAGAGAGAGAGAGAGAGAGAGAGAGAGAGAGAGAGAGAGAGAGAGAGAGAGAGAGAGAGAGAGAGAGAGAGAGAGAGAGAGAGAGAGAGAGAGAGAGAGAGAGAGAGAGTACTGTAAATAGAAAAAAATAAACAAAAAGGGAATTAAAAGATTGCGTCAGGTAAAACACAGAGTTTCACAAGGTTTGGCTTAATGAGACGAGATGAGAGACGACGCGCCGGGCAGGCTCACTCAGGCAGGCACGGAACGACACTCCGCTCGGAACACCAACAAGGAGCCTTGACGAGCTCAGGATACACCATTGCCGGAAGCCTTATGGACGCGGCAAGAATGACAAACACGTAATAGTTCTAAGCTAAAACAACCGTACATCAAAATCCGATGACGTCACGGCCGGCAGCCAATCACAGCACGGAACAACCTCCTCCAAGTGTTACTACTTATTCGTCTTCACGGAAACCCTGAGTTCACTCCCCAGAAGGATTTAAACATGAAAAATTCTAAAACCTCTGTAATAATGGCCACACGGGAAGGAGGAAACGGGGCAGGGCAAGGCTTCAGGCGGCAGGGCGCTCACTCCATCCCACCCACCGGCCTCCCCTGGCTCAGCCATGGCCTGTACGCCGCGTCCCTTCCTGCAAGAACCACCGCACCGTTCCTCACCTTGATCCTCGCGTAGGGCCGCCTCAGCACGCCGCCGCCAGCCACGTGACACGCGCGACACACACCCGCCGGGACCCCAGCACGCACGGCACACGGACACACCCTCACTCCGGCACGCTGCGCGGCACTCTGGACTCGGCGTGACGTCACCGAGGCGCCTTTGTTTTACTCACAATGCCCGATGGTTCTGTCGACAATGTTACATTGACACCTGGGGCACTTTGGTCGCTTTCCATCGACTACTAAGCATTGCTAGTGAAGTTTGCGACGAAATAAATAGTTTCTTTCATTGTTTAGGTAATAATAACACTAAAATATCATGGCATTCCCTACGTTACCTCTCTGAGCGTTGGCAACACAAGGCGCCTCACCTCTGCGTCAGTGCCTCGCCACTGCCTGAATATTTCACTATAAACGAAGGATTGCTCTCCAGACTCCACGATATAAACCATTCATCTGCGTGAGGCGGCGCGGGGATCACTGTACACCGTCATGCTGACTTGTGCGCCCCACGCCTGCATGATCACTGCCGCCAGGGAGACACATCATTCACAGGCTTGCCAACACTGCTGACACACATAATAATGCGGCCCTTATAACCTTACAACCATGTCAAACAAAATTACTCCCCCCGTACATACAACCAGGGCCCGTATCCTCGAGAGCTATTAACTTTTACTCCTAAATTTACTATCAAAGTTAATAGTTTCGAATTATTAAGAGTAACAGCTATCCTCGTCAACTTTGAGTGTAAGTATTAGCAAATCCTGGCTACTATTATCTTCTTCTTCTTCTTCTTTATGGCGGGTTCGTTGCTCAGGACGCCTCCGTGCAAAACGTAAACATCCGACATGAATTAAGTATATATTTCAAAAGAAAAATAAAGAAAAGATGTATAAATGTACAACAGAAACATAATAAATGGCAAACACAAGAAAATACTGAGTTTTGTGGCAGATAGAAGCAGCCTCAAAGGCTGCTTTTACTCCGTCACTCGTCAATGCCCGTATCTCCCCTCCTGCGTCACGACCTGCTCTGCTGAAATTACCGCACCATAACCACGTCATCTGCCCCAATGATCTACGGGCCGGAGAACCAGCGCAGAAAAGGAGTAAGTTTAATTGGTCGCCAGATGAAACGGTCTTCTTACATCAAATTCAAGAAAAAATACGTATAATCAGAGGGTGTTACGGGAAGAGTATCACCCCTGAGGATAAGAAGAGAGCGTGGACTGAAGTGGCAGAAGCTGTAACAAGGTTAGTAATCACATATCCATGGTTCAATCAGCTTACAAACTAACCTAACCTAATCAGTTGGGTATTTTTTGCATAATAACACAACCACTGACCTTCCAAACAGAACATACCTTTTCATTCTGTATCTGAATAGTTTCATTATGGCCCGGGTTCGAGTCCCGGCCTGGGTAGTCGGCGTGCAGCTCACCCAGCTGATCATCCTCCCTCTCGGGCTGGTCGATAAATGACTACCTAGGGAAACTGTGGTAACCCGGATGTCACACTGGCCCTGTGTCCCGGGGTAATGGGCTCCCTCCCACCACAGGCTCAAGGCCCAATGTTACGGAGATGAGCACCGAGGCCACGCGCTGCTACAGCGTATGCCCCAACTTTACCTTTACCTTTATTGGCTCGACTGACAGACATGGCTTTGTATGTCGAAGGTCGCTGGTTCAATCTCCACAGCCAGCACTCTCTAACTTGGATTTTTCCGAGTTCCCTAGAGCCTAGATTAATTTCTCGGTGTTAAATGAGGAGATTTGCACCGGCACCCAGTCATGGGTGTTACAAGATGCGTTGTTACAATCAGGGGCGTCATTTGGCCTTCAAAAGTGGGAGGGACATTAGGGCAGACAGTTTATATATAGATATATAGATATATAGATATATATATATATATATATATATATATAGATATATATATATATATATATATATATATATATATATATATATATATATATATTTACCATCATTAGCTTATAACACCTTTAGGCACTGATCATATTTGCATTTTATGTAGTCTGTGATGCAGGCAGGATATTCATTAGCACCTAATTAGACTCATGCTGCGCTCCAGTGCTCTCTGATTAACTCACAATCAAAGATGTAGTATACCTATATGGTAGCATTGAGTAATCTTAGGTCACTTGGTAAAGTGTTCACCTAAGTCCGACCCAAGCTGACAACATAAACCTAAGCGTGTTTGCAAGCTGAGTGCTTAGAATATTGGCATAATAATAAAAGATGCTGAAAACTGGATTCCACTACTTTATTGAATATATGAATAATTATATACTGAATTTGTAATGGAGCTAAGATAAAAAGCTATGTTTTCAGCGGTCATACCATGATCTCATGAAAATAATTAGGTTGACATATATAATTAATTACTACGTATTTTGGTATGATGACCATTGCACGTTAATACCATAGCTTTGCGAGCATTGAGTAATCTTAGGTCACTTGGTAAAGTGTTCACATAAGTCCGACCCAAGCTGACAACATAAACCTAAGCATGTTTGCAAGCTGAGTGCTTAGAATATTGGCATAATAATAAAAGATGCTGAAAACTAGATTCCACTAATAGAGTAATTATATACTGAATTTGTAATGGAGCCAAGATAAAAAGCTATGTTTTCAGTGGTCATACCATGATCTCATGAAAATAAATAGGTTGACATATATAATTAATTACTACGTATTTTGTTATGATGACTATTGCACATTAATACCGTAGCTTTGAATCCAATGATGAATATCTTCAAGCAAGACACAAATAGCAACAGATTGGTCACCAATTCACTCAGTAAACACAATACTCCAGAAAAGTATACACTGAATTCACAATAAAGTTGTTTTTCCACTTGGAACTTTGTAAACAGAAACCAAGTAACCTCGTTTTACCTCACTCATAAGTCATGATGTTCACGATGTGGTCACCTCGACCTTTCGTTCCTCCTCCCTCACACTGGCAGACGTCTCTAACAAGCTTTCTTACCACCATTATCTCAATACGAATATCCGGCAGGAGTAATTTGTTTTCTAACTTGATTTTAAAGCAACAATAATTATAAATCATATTCTAAATTACATTTTAATGCAATTTTAATGTCATCTTTTTCATTTGCATGTGTGTACCTTTCTGCTACAAATAAAAGTTTTTTCTTTCCCATGTTTTGTTTTCCTTAACTCGAATATTTCACATTTTAATCAATAACAAAGGCATCAAACACTAATTGTATGTTCAAGCTATGTTTATTTTTTTTTTCTGTTGACATAAACTACATCGTTTTCCTTTGGTGCCATTATTTTCACATGGGTACAGTCTATCACTCCCACAACACCGGCAAGTTGGTAGAATTCTGCTTGCTTTACACGGATCTCCACCCTATCAAGGGGAGACTGGATAAACCTCCCGACTACCTACGGGTCACTGAGGGCGGCCAGAGTTTCCACAATCACCCTGCTTACACTACTCTGGCTTACCCCCTAACTCATCACTTGAACACTGCAGCATTTTTCCTGTAGCCAAGTACCTTTAAGTCAAAATCACTTTCAACCCCGGGGTGAGGGAATGCTCCCTTTGAACTGGATCTTGTAGCTCTCTTCTCACCAAATCAGTCACATGCTCCATTCCTGCACGGTCTAATATGTATGTCTTGACAAGTTCACCATCGTTATACAGTTCCAAAGCGCCCTATCAAACTCTAAATTACGGAGTCGGGCTGGACGAGGAAGTCCGGGGGCCATGTTGATATGGGTCTGGGTCTGGGTTTCACTATTAACTTTACTATTAAGTGTTTAGAAGTCCTCGCCAGCACTCTCAAGTTAACACCAAAGTTAAGAGTAGGTATTAGGCTAATAGTTGTTGAGGATACACTTTGAGAGTGAAGTTAATACCAAAGTCGAAAGTTAATACCAAGTTTAGTATTAATAGTTGTCGAGGATACGGGCCCAGGGCCGGCAGCCTCCTCCTCTTCGGACCCCGCGCAAGAAACATTCCCGTCCGCCTCAAGGTTCGGGTTAAGATTTTTTGGAGGCGTTGGGAACGTATATTAGAATATTTTAACTACTCGGTGAAAGCCGTTGTCGCAGTCTGTGTAAGTCTGAGATGTGAATGAAAGATGGTGTGGAAAGCGGGAACCCTGCCGCCATGGGGCTCTCGTTGTTCCTGCTTGTCCCTGCACTGCTTCCTTCCACGCAGCAATTGTGCCTTGCAATGCTTCCCTGTGATTGGTTTGCTTTATAAGTTCATGTATGAAATGTCCAAGTTCCTGGCAACAAGGATGACGATGACGGGCTGATGAAGTACTCAAGCCAGACGCGGCAAACGTTGTGGTCACCGCTCGTGCCGCAACCTTTCCCTTCCAGCAAACATGTTACCAAGGTGTAGATAAATAGGAGGTGTGCTCACTCAGCCAGTCTCGGAGGGTATCAATTTTAGGGGGGGGAGCCTAAGTGATCCCGTATCTACGTCATTGCCGACACACACTCCAAGAAGACGAGGGAGAACGAGATTTAAATGGTAACTTAAATTTATTAGACACCATCTTACGATTCGTGGGAGAATAGTGATTGTGATAAGAGGAGCTGCGCCTTGTAATTCTTCATGGAAAATATAACAGAATGAAACAAAACCCATCAAAATATTGAAAAAAATCGCCTACAACAAGAGAGAGAGAGAGAGAGAGAGAGAGAGAGAGAGAGAGAGAGAGAGAGAGAGAGAGAGAGAGAGAGAGAGAGAGAGAGAGAGAGAGAGAGAGAGAGAGAGAGAGAGAGAGAGAGAGAGAGATTTACATAGATTTACATAGACAATCAGACCACACAGACCCCATGGTCCAAACTAGGTGGTCTGTCCTTAAACCTAAGTGATTTTACATTAATCAGAAGGCTCCAAAACATTGCTTTTCTACTCTAGTTGATATTAAGTTGAAGGAAGTGACGGTCGAGCTTTTTTTGAAGGAGTCAGTCGTGTAACACTGGACCACTGATGGTGGGAGCTTATTCCATTCTCGCACTACAACGTTGGTGAAGAAAAATTTGGTGCAGTCTGAATTTACTTGTCTACATCTGAGTTTTACGCCATTGTTCCTCGTGCGCAAAGTGTCATCGATCATAAACAATGTTGATCTGTCTACATTCGTGAAACCATTAAGTATTTTAAAACATTCGATCAGTTTTCCTCGGAGAGAGAGACCTGCTTCGGCCTTCATCCTGTTCCTTCCATTTCATCATTATTTGAATACAATACACCAGAGTGCTTGAATAAAATATATGAAAATATAAGGGTGTTGGTCATGGAAGGAGAGCACAAGCAGGGAAGGGTAGGAGAGGGGCGAGGAATGTGAGAGTATTACACAAGTCAGGTCTGCACAGCCTACCCCCTCCCTCCTCCTGGGAAAGAGACCTCACCCAAATCTCTTCCACTCCCATCCTTAATATATATATATATATATATATATATATATATATATATATCTATATAAATATATATATATATATATATATATCTCTCTCTCTCTCTCTCTCTCTCTCTCTCTCTCTCTCTCTCTCTCTCTCAGGGTGGTCACACACAACCAGTTATATGCCTGCTCGGCTTGCCTGCCTAACTATTTCGTAGCGCCTATGACAACAGGTGTAATGTCTGTCAAACTAAAGAAGCCTTAATTGTTGGCACAAGAAGTATCCATTCTGAAGTAGAAAGTATTTTGAGTTCATACAAACCATGCGAGTAAATTATAATATATAATGATTCGGGTGTGACGAAAATTCAGTATTTTCACGAAACAATAATTCAGCCTTGTTATCACTTATAATCTATCCCTCCCAACGTAGCTCCTGTCGCCTACCAAGTCCACCGTCCCTTGCTCCTTCACTCCTCCCCTTCCCAACACCCTCCTGCTTTTCACCTCCTCCGGTAGCAAGATCTCTCATATTATTGCGTCAGTGGGAGAGTTCTGCCGTTATCAAATTCACCGTCAGGTAGAAGGTGATCACGGCAATGCTTTGATTGCTATCATATGCAATGATAATGTTATAATGGCTTGTTATCCTGGTTCGTGAGGGTTGCCGAGTCACGATTACGAAGCATGTTTTTCATGTGAATAAAATACGAATATATTGTAGAATATAAGTCATTTTCTTGATATAGTCACCAAACGCCTTTGCACTGTCCGACGGGACATGGCTTACACACCACCAACGACCCTTTACAGAAGCATCAATAATAACCGCGTTGGATTCGTCATAGCGACTGATCGAAGCAAACCTGGTGAAGCTTCATACTCATCAGTGTCACCATGTCCAGAGAGCACCACACCTCCTCGTGGGTGGCTCAGGTGTTTCTGTTTCATGTGTCCGCCACTGTGCATTGGATTGGATTGTGTGCATATGTTTTTTTTTGTGTGTGTGTGTCTGTATTCATTTCATCAGACGATCTTCCGTTTTGTATTATATTATATTGTATTATATTGGAGTAGGAAGACACCTACCGAACGGGCGCAAGCCACTCCCGGTGAGGTATATATGGGAGGTGAGGAGGGAGCTGAAGCCCCTTAAAGACCCTTCCCATGTCCTCACTAACCGTTTCCCTATTGTCTCACCAACACCGGAGAGTAGTTCAGCATGCTCTCTAAAGACAGATCCTCTCTCTATCCACACCACACTACATTCACACAACATACACACCTTTTCCCAAAACTCAAATTTCAAAATGGCGCACCTTCACCTTGCCTCCCTGGGGGAATTTGTGGTCCACAGGCGGGGGCGAAGGGGGGGGGGACCACAAATTCCCCCAGGGAGGACTCCCCTTCTGGCTGCCGACCCGAGAGGTGTCTTGATAACTCCTGGAACCTCTTTTCTCAATTTCTGCAACATTCGCGGTCTTCGTTCTAGTTTTCATTCTGTGGAACACCATCTCTTTTCCTCTAAACCTCACCTTCTCTTCCTCACCGAAACACAGGTTTCTGAGGCTACTGACAGTTATCTCTACTCTGTTCCCTCCTACTATGTCTATACTAAATTTCAATTCAAAGCTGGATGTTGCGCCTACGTGCGCAACGACATCACTTGCTCTTGTGCCCACGACCTTGACTTCTGAATTTTCTACCATCTGTCTAAGACTTCATTGTCGTTCTATTACTAAATACATCAGTGCTGTTTATTTCTCACCTAACTCTACCAACTATGTAAAATTCTTTGACTATTTGAACTCTAAAGTGGAGCACATCTTGACCCACTCTCCCTTCGCTGAAATCTCCATCTTAGGAGATTTCAATGTTCACCACCAGCTTAGGCTTTCATCCTCTTCCACTGACCAGCCTGGTGAACAAGCCTACAACTTTGCTATCCTCAACGATCTGGAGCTGTTAATTCAGCACCCTACTCGTATTCCCGACCGTCTTGGAGGCAGGCCCAACATTTTAGCCCTCTTCCTTACCTCGAACCCTTCTTATTCTGTCAAACTGTTCTCTCCGTTAGGCTCCTCCGATCACAATCTTATTTCTGCATCCTGTCCTATCGCTCCTGTACGCCCTCTGGACCCACCGAAGAGGTGATGCTTTTGGCATTTTGCTTCAGCTCGGTGGGACAACCTGAGGATGTACTTTTCCGATTTCCCGTGGAATCATTATTGCTTCCAGGAGCGAGACCCCTCTGTGTGTGCTCAGCGCATCACAGAGGTGATTGTCTCTGGAATGGAGGCATACATTCCACGTACTTTCTCTACTCCTCATGCTAAAAAGCCTTGGTTTAATCACACTTGTTCTCGTGCTGTCAATGATAGAGAGGCAGCTCACAAAAGGTACCAGAGCCTTCGAACTAATGCTAACCATGAACTTTACATGTCTGCTCGGAATCGTGCCAAATCTATTCTCCGACTAACCAAAAATTCTTTCATCAATAGAAAATGCCAAAACCTTGCTTTCTCTAACTCTTCCCGTGGCTTCTGGCATCTAGCCAAAAAACATCTCCAACTTCACTTTTTCATCTTTCCCTCCTCTCCTCAGTCCTGACAGCAACACTGCCGTTTCATCTATCTCCAAGGCTGAACTCTTCGCTCAAACTTTTTCTAAAAACTCCACTCTGGACGATTCTGAGCATATTCCTCCTACTCATCCCCCATCTGGCTCTTTTATGCCTGTTATAAAGATTCTTCAAAATGATGTTTTCTATGCCCTCTCTGGCCTCAATTCTCAGAAGGATTATGGACCTGATGGAGTGCCTCCTATTGTCCTTAAAAACTGTGCTCCCGTGCTGACACCCTGCCTGGTCAAACTCTTTCGCCTCCGCCTGTCAACATCTGTCTTTCCTTCCTGCTGGAAGTATGCCTTCATACAGCCTGTGCCTAAGAAGGGTGACCGTTCCAATCACTCAAACTACCGTCCTATAGCTTTACTTTCTTATCTATCTAAAGATTTTGAATCAATCCTTAACCGGAAGATTCAAAAGCACATTTCCACTTCAGACCTTTTATGTGATCGCCAGTATGGGTTCCGAGAGGGGCGTTCTACTGGTGATCTCCTTGCCCTCCTAACTGACTCATGGTCATCCTCTCTCAGCCGTTTCGGTGAAACCTTTGCTATTGCGCTGGACATATCAAAAGCTTTTGATAGGGTCTGGCACAAATCTTTGCTTTCAAAACTACCCTCTTACGGTTTCTATCCTTCTCTCTGTACCTTTATCTCCAGTTTCCTTTCTGACCGTTGTATTTTTACTGTGGTAGACGGTCACTGTTCTTCCCCTAAACCTATTAACATTGGTGTCCCGCAGGGCTCTGTCCTATCTCCAACTCTCTTTTTATTGTTCGATGATGATCTTCTTTCCAAAACGAACTGTCCTATCCATTCTCACGCCGATGACTCCACTCTGCATTACTCAACTTCTTTTAATAGAAGACCCACCCTACAGGAACTTAACGATTCAAGGCTGGAGGCAACAGAACGCTTATCCTCAGACCTTACTATCATTTCCGATATGGGCAAGAGAAGCCTGGTGTCCTTCAACGCCTCAAAAACACAGTTTCTCCACCTATCCACTTGACACAATCCTCCAAACAACTATCCCCTATTCATTGACAACACTCAGCTATCACCTTCTTCAACACTAAATATCCTTGGTCTATCCTTAACTCAAAATCTCAACTGGAAACTTCATATCTCTTCTCTTACTAAATCAGCTTTCTCGAAGCTGGGCGTTCTGTACCGTCTCCGCCAGTTCTTCTCCCCCGCACAGTTGCTATCCAATTACAGAGGCCTTGTCCGCCCTCGTATGGAGTATGCATCTCTCCTTGACAGAGTGGAGTCAAAGGCTCTTCGTCTCATCAGCTCTCCTCCTTATACTGATAGTCTTCTACCTCTTAAATTCCACCGCCATGTTGCCTTTCTTTTTTTCTTCTATCGATATTTTCATGCTGACTGCTCTTCTGAACTTGCTAACTGCATGCCTCCCCCCCTCCCGCGGCCCCGCTGCACACGACTTTCTACTCATGCTCATCCCTGTACTGTCCAAACCCCTTATGCAAGAGTCAACCAGCATCTTCACTCTCCGTCACGTTTTTAAACTCTGGAACAATCTTCCTTCATCTGTATATCCTCCTGCCTACGACTTAAACTCTTTCAAGAGGAGGGTATCAGGACACCTCTCCTCCCGAAATTGACCTCTTTTTTTGGACACTCCTTTGACCTCTATTCAGGAGCACTAAGTAGAGGGCTTTTTTATTTATATTTTTCTTTACGCCCTTGAACTGTGTCCTTAGCTGTAAAAAAAATAGTAGTAGTAGTAGTAGTAGTAGTAGCAGTAGTAGCAGCAGCAGTAGTAGTAGTAGTAGTAGTAGTAGTAGTAGTAGTAATTGTAGTGACGGTTATAGTGGTAGTGATAATGATGGTGATGGTGGTGGTGGGCGGGTTTATATAGGTGATGATGATGGTGATGACGATTATGATAGACGACAATATTATTAGAGGTGGTGATGATACTGGTGGCGGTGGTGGTGTTGACAGGGGTCGTGATGGCGGTGGATCAGAGATGGTGACGGTGATAATCATGATAATGGTGCTTTGACACAAATGGTAATTATATTGATAATGTGTCATATGGGGTGGCGGTGGCTGAGTCGTCAGAGTAACGGCCCC
>NW_026110297.1:77500-95000 GCF_024679095.1 Eriocheir sinensis | reverse complement strand
GTGATGATGAGAGTGAAGGTGGTGGTGGTGGTGGTGGTGGTGGTGGTGGTGATGATGATGAGAGTGAAGGTGGTGGTGGTGGTGGTGGTGGTGATGAGAGTGAAGGTGGTGGTGGTGGTGGTGGTGGTGATGATGATGAGAGTGAAGGTGGTGGTGGTGGTGGTGGTGTTGATGATGAGAGTGAAGGTGGTGGTGGTGGTGGTGGTGGTGATGATGATGAGAGTGAAGGTGGTGGTGGTGGTGGTGGTGATGATGAGAGTGAAGGTGGTGGTGGTGGTGGTGGTGATGAGAGTGAAGGTGGTGGTGGTGGTGGTGTTGATGATGAGAGTGAAGGTGGTGGTGGTGGTGGTGTTGATGATGAGAGTGAAGGTGGTGGTGGTGGTGGTGGTGATGATGAGAGTGAAGGTGGTGGTGGTGGTGGTGGTGATGATGAGAGTGAAGGTGGTGGTGGTGTTGGTGTTGGTGGTGGTGGTGGTGATGTGTTCCACAGACTTGGACTACAGGGCGCAAGAGTAATCGAAAGGATGTAAGAAAGGATGGGCTAACGGCCTATTACACCAACAGAAGGAGTCTCAGGAACAAGATAGATCTACTGAGGGGGAAAGCATGTGTCGAGAAATTGGACATTATAGCTATCACGGAAACATGGGTGGATACTGCCAACATAAACTTCATGTCAGAGTATGAAATAGATGGTTATCAGATGTTTCACAAAGATAGAAAGGGAAGAAGGGGAGGGGGGGGTGGCACTTTATGTTAAAGACACACTTAAATGTTCCGCTAACAATTCTGTTGAAACAAATGGCAACTCAGAATCAGTCTGGGTGGACGTCCAGAAAGGGAAAGACAAACTCCTTCTAGGGGTTCTTTACAGGCCACCCAACCTTAGCAGGCAGGACACTGATACCTACAAGAGGTAGGAAGGGCGAGCAGGAGCAAAAATGTCTGCATGATGGGGGATTTTAACTATAGGAATATAGACTGGGAAGGCGTGGTGGGTGATCTAGAATCTGAGGATTTTCTGAAAGTAGTACAAGATAATTTTCTCAAGCAGACAGTGACTGAGCCCACCAAAGGAAATAACATTTTAGACCTAGTCCTGACTAGCAAGGAGAATATGATCAGTGAGCTAGATGTTGGGGGAGAATTAGATGGCAGTGATCACAAGGAAATTAGGTTTAAATTAGACTGGGCGGTGACCCATGAACTCAACTCTGTGTTGGTGCCTGACTTTAGAAGAGCTGATTATGAGGGGCTCAGAAGACACCTTGAGGAGGTAAATTGGGGAACCTTAGGGCTAGATGAGGGCCAGATCTCAGGGCTGGAACCAGAAAGACAGGGGAATCATGTAGAAATGACTTACACTAATTTAGTTAGAGTAATTACAAAGGGTCAGAGACAGTATATCCCTTACCAAGCACGTAGGAAGGAAAATAACGACCCCAAATGGATGACCCGCAGACTCAAGTATGAGATTGGCTTGAAGAGAGGAATTTATAGGAAAATAAAGAACGGAGAAACCCACCTCAGGGGTAGGTATGTTGAGCTAGCCAGGTCGGTGAAGAGGAACACCCGCCTAGCAAAAAGAAATTATGAGATTAGGGTAGCCAACGAGGCCAAGAGCAATCCCAAGGGCTTCTTCAAATTGTACAGAACGAAAACAAGGGACAGAATTGGACCGTTGAAAACAAACACAGGTGAGCTCGTTGAGAACGGACAGGGATGGCCCGAGCGGGGGGGGGTGGGGGGGGGTCACCCCCCCCAATGTTTGGTCGGAGTTGGTCAAAAAGTCCTAGTGAGTTGGTCAAATTTTTTTTTTTTTTTTTTTTTTTTTTTAGGCAGGAATGGCCACAGGCGGGGAGGGATCAGGGAGCATGGATGGCCCGACTGCGTTATTCGGAACTGTATACTGGCTCAGTATCATCACTCTTGAACCAGCCTCCTGCAGGGGTTAGCGCTGGCTATGTTTGGGTGATCCTCCAAATCCTTCCATGCACATTATGTGCTCCAGGTGGAGTAGATGGTGACATGTGGATAGCTTTAAGACACTCGGCAGTGAATAAGGGTTTGCCTGTAGACTGTAGTAGGGCTGGAACTCGGCACCCCGAGAACGTAACCACAACACGCTCACCACTCACCCACCTCACTGCTTTTATTTGACCATCTGAGGTCACCTCAGATGGTCAAATAAAAGTTTAAGGGTACGCAGAATGACTTAATGACCCTGGGAGAGCAGCCGCCCCCATGACCAAAATTATTATACTCTTAAATGCAAATGAAAAGCATCTGAGACTCATAAATGTCCCTACTTAGGCCTTAAAAATGCCCCTAAAAAAGGTGAGTTTTAAAAAACCCCCCGCTGAATGGCTCGCTTCGCTCGCCAGTTTGGAGTTGGTCATAAAATGACTGAGTTGGTCATAGTTTACCTTACCCCCCCCCAACTGCATTCCCTTCGGGCCATCCCTGAGAACGGAGAATATATGAGTCAAATGATGAATGACTATTTCCTCTCAGTTTTCACGCAGGAAAATCTAACAACCATTCCGGAGAGAGTTCAGGTATATGAGGGCGAAGAGAACGACAAGATGAGGGATGTGATCATCACTAGGCAAGTAGTCCAGGATGAGATTGGTAGGTTGAAGAAAAACAAATCGCCGGGGCCGGACGAAGTATTCCCACGGATTCTGAAAGAGTGCAAGTAAGTCCTCATTGGCCTAATTACCGATATCTTCAAGATGTTGGTAAATTCTGGGTATGTGCCCAATCAATGGAAAGTAGCTAATCTGACGCCGATTTTCAAAAAGGGAGACAAGTCAGCCACCTCAAATTATCGCCCAATTAGCTTAACATCAGTTGTAGGAAAGATGTTGGAGTCAATTATAGCCGGGAGCATTAGGGACCATCTAGAGAAGCATAGTTTAATTCATGATTCACAGCATGGGCTCACAAAGGGCAGGTCTTGCCTTACTAATCTGTTGTCCTTCTACACTAAAGTGATCGAGGTGGTTGACAGAGATGAAAACTATGACATATTATATCTAGATTTCAGTAAAGCGTTTGACAAAGTCCCTCATCACCGGCTATTACTAAAATTACAGGCTCACGGCGTAGATGGGAAAATTTTGAACTGGATCAGGGCGTGGCTTAGTGGTAGGAAGCAGAGAGTGCAAATCAATGGTAGAAAATCTGAATGGGGCAGTGTTACGGGTGGAGTCCCACAAGGGTCGGTGCTGGGTCCTCTGCTTTTTATTATTTACATCAATGACTTGGACACAGGAGTTAGTAGTGATGTCAGCAAGTTCGCAGATGATACCAAGATCGGTAGAGTAATCCAATCAGACAGGGACGCTACCGTTCTCCAGGATGAGCTTGACAGACTATATGATTGGGCGGGGAAATGGCAGATGGAATTCAATTTCGGGAAGTGTAGCATTCTGAGTGTAGGTAGGAATAATCCCTCACACAATTACTCCTTAAATGACACTCTTCTAAGTAGGTCTGAGCGTGAGAGAGACTTAGGAGTGCTAATGAGCGCTGACCTCCGTCCTAGGGCTCAATGCATTCAGGCCAAAAATCGGGCAAACAGAGTACTTGGTTTCATCTCTAGGAGCGTAAGCAATAGGAGCGCTGAAGTCATCCTCAAACTTTACTTAGCACTAGTTAGACCTCATCTCGATTAAGCAGTTCAGTTCTGGTCCCCCTACCATAGAATGGATATCAAGATGTTAGAATCTGTACAGAGGAGGATGACGAAGATGATTCAGGGGGTGAGAAACCTGCCTTATGAAGACAGGCTGAAGCATTTAAATCTACACTCTCTAGAAAGGCGAAGGTTGCGAGGAGACTTGATCGAAGTCTATAAATGGATGAAGGGCTTTAATAAAGGGGATGTCAATAAGATTTTGATAGTAAAAGAGCCATGTAAGACGCGTGGCAATGGTTTTAAGTTAGACAAATTCAGATTCAACAAAGACATAGGCAAGAATTGGTTCACCAATAGAGTGGTAGATGAATGGAACAGGCTTGGGAGCCATGTTGTGGGTGCCAATACCATAGATACATTCAAGAAGAGGTTAGATAAAGCCATGGATGGTGAGGTAAGGTGGGGCAGTGGAACGCCAGCACTCCTCGGGCGAGCAGCCGGGTGGCCCTTCTGCGGAGGCGCGGTGAACCCGCGTGGTCATCCTCGCTTTGGGCCACCCCTCCGCAGTCAAGTCGACTGGTCGGCTGCTCGCACGTGCACCGCAACGGGTGTCTACTGGGCGCCTGCCCGGAGAACCCGTGCCTCCGTCGCTGCTCGCCGGCTGTTACCCGTGGCTGTGGCGGCGGCGGAGGTATCCCCACACCCGCAACGAGCTTGCATTGCTCGCTCCCCCTTGCAGGGCCGTCTTTTGGCCAAAGGCCCTGTCCCCCTATAAATGGGGGTAAATCTTTAAGGAAGGAAGGAAGGTAAGGTGGGGTTGAGTATACAGGAGCTGCCTTGTATAGGCCAACCGGCCTCTTGCAGACTCCTTACGTTATGTTCTTATGTTCTTATAAGGGGTTTGGATAGTATAGGGATGAACAAGAGTAGAAAGTCGTGTGCAGCGGGGCCGCGGGGGAGAGGGGAGGCGTGCAGTTAGCAAGTTCAGAAGAGCAGTCAGCGTGAAAATATCGATAGAAGATAGAGAGAGGCAACATGGCGGCGGAATTTATGAGGTAAAAGACTATCAGTAAGAGGAGGAGAGCTGATGAGACGAAGAGCCTTAGACTCCACTCTGTCCAAGAGAGCTGTGTGAGTGGAGCCCCCCCACTCATGAGATGCATACTCCATACTGCAGAAGAGGAGAGGGAGGGAAGAGGAAGAAGGTATGCAGAAGAGGAAGGGGATGAAGGAGAAGAAAGGGCAGAGGGAGATTCAAGTTGGGGAAGAGGAAATGGGAAAGTGATTGGCATTTAAGGGAAGGAGTGAAAGAATATGAATTGATGGAAGACTTCTGATTTATTTCCATTTATAACATTCATCTTTTTTCCACTGCATTATTTTCATCTTATTATATTCTTCTTCACTTAGTCCTGTTCCCCTTTTTCATCAGCAGCTAAGTCATACTTTTTTTTTTCGTCTTCCTCCTCTTCGTCTTTCACTCATCTTCATTATTTTTTCTACATCCTTATGATTTTCTTCTTTATCACCTTCCTCCTGTTTTGCATCTTTAAACGTGGCATCATCCTCTTTCTCACCTTCTTCCTCTTCCTCTCTCATTTTTGCTACTCCTATTTTTATGTCCCACACCTTCTCCTGGACGCCTCAGCTCGTTTGTGGCGCAGGCGAATTTTATTTAAAGAAGCTGTCACGATATACGACTCTTTGCTTGACCCAGGCTGCTCCCTGGTGCTTCTCTTGAACGAAGTCGCTGAGGTTAGGGTTGACTGAAGATCTGGGCAGCATGTGGGTAATCTTCCGCCTCTCGGCAATGATTTGAAAAATCAGCCAGTTTCAGTTGGACTCCAACTACTACTATTTCTCTTTCTCATCTTCATTCTTGCAATCCTCATCTTCACATCTCCCTCTTTATCTCTCTCCTGTATATCAATATCCTCCTCTTCTCCCTCTTTTTCATCCTCCTCATCCTCTTCTTTCTTCTTCTCCACCTCTTCCTCATCCACATTGTCGTGTGTTTCTTCCTGCCCTCATCCTCCGCCTCTCTCTCCCTCTCACTATCATAATCATCACCGTCGCTTTTAGTACTTTTCGTCTTTATAATTACTGGACAGCGTCTTTCTCAAACTTCCGTGTTAAATCCAATTCCTTTCTTCCTTCCTTCCTTCGGTTTCTTTCTCCTCTCCTTTGTCATCACCACCATTATTATTAATTATTGTCTTCTCTCCGCTCACCCGGCAAAATATTGTCTTAAGCGGTGACTTTTATATATAATGAATTACTCTCTCTCTCTCTCTCTCTCTCTCTCTCTCTCTCTCTCTCTCTCTCTCTCTCTCTCTCTCTTTCCATCCTTATCATCATTATCAATTAGCTATTCTTCTGTCTGCATTTTCGTTTTATTCAAATTAGTATTTCCGCAACAATGGAGTAGCTGGAGTAGGTAGGAAGACACCTACCGAACGGGCGCAAGCCACTCCCGGTGAGGTATATATGGAAGGTGAGAAGGGAGCTGAGGCCCTCCAAAGACCCTTCCCATGTCCTCACTAACCGTTTCCCTATTGTCTCACCAACACCGGAGAGTAGTTCAGCATGCTCTATAAAGACAGATCCTCTCTCTATCCACACCACACTACATTCACACAACATATACACCTTTTCCCAAAATTCAAATTTCAAAATGGCGCACATACATCAAACCTCGGAGTCCCCGCCTGGGGGGGGGGACCACAAATTCCCCCAGGGAGGACTCCCCTTCTGGCTGCCGACCCGAGAGGTGTCTTGATAACTCCTCGAACCTCTTTCTTTTCAATTTCTGCAACATTCGCGGTCTTCGTTCTAATTTTCATTCTGTAGAACATCATCTCTCCTCCTCTGAAACTCACCTTCTCTTCTCTTCCTTACCGAAACACAGGTTTCTGAGGCTACTGACAGCAATCTCTACTCTGTTCCCTCCATCTGTATCCTAAATTTCAATCCAAAGCTGGATGTTGCGCCTACGTGCGCAACGACATCACTTGCTCTCGTGCCCACAACCTTGACTCTTCTGAATTTTCTACTATCTGGCTAAGACTTCATTGTCATTCTATTACTAAATACATATGTGCTGTTTATCTCTCACCTAACTCTACTAACTATGTAAAATTCTTTGACTCTTTGAACTCTAAAGTGGAGCACATCTTGACCCACTCTACCTTCGCTGAAATCTCCATCCTAGGAGATTTCAATGTTCACCACCAGCTTTGGCTTTCATCCTCTTTCACTGACCATCTTGGTGAACAAGCCTACAACTTTACTATTCTCAACGACCTAGAGCAGTTGGTCCAGCACCCTACACGTATTCTCGACCGTCTTGGAGACCGGCCCAGCATTCTAGACCTCTTCCTTACCTCTAACCCTTCTGCTTATTCAGTCAAACTGTTCTCTCCGTTTGGCTCCTCCGATCACAATCTTATTTCTGCATCCTGTCCTATCGCTCCTGTACACCCTCTGGACCCACCGAGGAGGCGATGATTCTGGCATTTTGCTTCAGCTCGGCAGGACGACCTGAGGATGTACTTTCCCGATTTCCCGTGGAATGATTATTGCTTCCAGGATAGAGACCCCTCTGTGTGTGCTCAGCGCATCACAGAGGTGATTGTCTCTAGAATGAAGGCATACATTCCTCGTTCTTTCTCTACTCCTCACGCTAAAAAGCCTTGGTTTAATCACGCTTGTTCTCGTGCTGTCAATGATAGAGAGGCAGCTCACAAAAGGTACCAGAGCCTTTAAACTAATGCTAATTATGAACTTTACATTTCTGCCCGGAATCGTGCCAAATCTATTCTCCGACGAACCAAAATCTCTTTCATTAATAGAAAATGCCAAAACCTTGCTTTCTCTAACTCTTACCGTGACTTCTGGCATCTAGCCAAAAATATCTCCTCCAACGTCACTTCTTCATCTTTCCCTCCACTTCTCAGTCCTGACGGCAACACTGCCGTCTCATCTATCTCTAAGGCTGAAGTCTTCTCTCAAACTTTTTTCTAAAAACTCCACTCTGGACGATTCTGGGCATATTCCTCCTACTCATCCCCCCTCTGACTCCTTTATGTCTGTTATAAAGATTCTTCAAAATGATGTTTTCTATGCCCTCTCTGGCCTCAATCCTCAGAAGGCTTATGGACCTGATGGAGTGCCTCCTATTGTCCTTAAAAACTGTGCCTCCGTGCTGTCACCCTGCCTGGTCAAACTCTTTCGCCTCTGCCTGTCAACATCTACCTTTCCTTCCTGCTGGAAGTATGCCTTCATACAGCCTGTGCCTAAGAAGGGTGACCGTTCCAATCCCTCAAACTACCGTCCTATAGCTTTACTTTCTTGTCTATCTAAAGCTTTTGAATCAATCCTTAGCCGGAAGATTCAAAAGCACCTTTCCACTTCTGACCTTCTATCTGATCGCCAGTATGGGTTCCGCAAGGGGCGTTCTACTGGTGATCTCCTAGCCTTCTTAACTGACTCTTGGTCATCCTCTCTTAGCCGTTTCGGTGAAACCTTTGCTATTGCGCTGGACATATCAAAAGCTTTTGATTGGGTCTGGCACAAATCTTTGCTTTCCAAACTACCCTCCCTTTTTTTTTTTTTTTTTTTTTATTTTTTTTTTTACGTCGTTGCCTGTTGCGCCGGTAGGCATCTTCCTGGTGGGGCCTGATGGTCGGCCCAAGGCTTCTTCCAGGTGGGGTCTGATGGTCGGCCCAGCCCGTTCTGGCGCAGGCGAGTGTTTATAGTGGCGCCATCTTGCATTGGCTCACGCTGCCCCCCGGAACTCGTTCTTGATTCGCTTGGACGGCCTCCTCTAGAGTCCGGGGCCCGAATTTACAATTAATCTTAATCTTTAACTTAAAAGTTCCACTGAATCTCAAGTTTAACTTATAGCTGAGCTTAAATGAAAAAATAAGTTCAACTTCACTCAGCAGCTGATCCAGTATGAAAATTTGTCCTGGCAAAAGATGTATTTTTTAAATTGCAGAATTGCGACACTTCAGTGATTGAATATGTAGTAATACTACTTTATCAATGTTATATGATGATATACTTCAGAAATATGGGCATAATAAGGTAGTATTTATAAAATAAAGGTTACATTTATCATCCGCGCAAGGTGATATTCTTTTTTTTTTCTCTTGAATGTAAACACGGACACGCGTTCCTGTTCGTCTTCCTCATTCCTGCATCACCCACCCTCTGACGAAGTAATCATGGAAAATATTGCCGCTTTCACTTCTCCCAAGAGGAAAAGGGGAGTTAATTGGAGAGACTGCCACACTCTACACATAGTAGAGGGAAGGGAGTCAACAGATACCGTCTGCAAGGGTAGCCACTGTCCCCTAATAGATGACATGAATCCGGTGGTATACGATGATCCTCAAACATGCGTTTGAGGCCACTCACGCCAAATACGAGCATCATGAGTGGACCCAGGCCAATTAGCTACAACATTAAGAATATTATATTTGGCATCGAACACTAATTGTGTGTTTATGCTATGGAAATTCTTCCTGTTGACATAGTCTGCTTCGTATTCCCTGGGGTATCCTGACATGCGTGCAATCTATTACACCAACAATGCCAGGGAAGTTTGCAACTTGCACAAATTCTTGTTGTTTCTCTCGGATTTCAGGGACGGTGCGAGGAAATCGAATGAACTGGACAAGTATGGCTGGTTGTGTAAGTGCCTTGAGGGTATCGGTGATCGCTTTGCTTACTGACGACTGTGATGGACCAAGATCATCACTGTTACACATCTGCATTTTCCCCGTTGCTAAGTAACGCAGTGTAATAATTACTTTCATTTCGGGTGTCAATGCAAAACTCCTTGAAGTAGGGCTTTGCAGGGCCCCTCTCACCAAATCCGTTACGAACAGTACTCCTGCACGATCCAGTCTGTAGCGTTTCAATAGTTCTGCGTCACTCAAAGTATTCAGAACGTCTCTTCGCTCTTGAAAAGTCTTCTCTAGGCGCTGACGGGCTTGTTGACGTTCGGCCATCTTGGCGACTGAAGTTCGACTTAGGCTCCTTAAGACGGGTTTGGGCCCGCCTAAAATATCCCATCAGCTAAGATCAACTTATGAGGGATAAGATGAAGAATAAAGTTAAACTCGCCCTAAAGTCAAACTTAGCGGTTTAAGATTAATTGTAAATTCGGGCCCGGGTTGATGGGTGGTCTTCAGGACAGCATGTGGGTAGTTTTAAGCCACTCGGCGGTGACTGAAAAATCCGAGTGGTAGCGTGGGGACTCGAACCCGCGTCGTCCATCACGCGGTGAATGTGAGCCCAGTACGCTACCAGTTCGGCCACCGCCTACCTACGGTTTCTATCCTTCTCTCTGTACCTTTATCTCCAGTTTCCTTTCTGACCGTTCTATTTCTGCTGTGGTAGAAGATCACTGTTCTTCCCCTAAGCCTGTTAACAGTGGTGTCCTACAGAGTTCTGTCCTATCTCCCACTCTCTTTCTGATGTTCATTGATGATCTTCTTTCCAAAACGAACTGTCCTATCCATTTCTACACCGATGATTTTACTCTGCATTACTCAACTTCTTTTAATAGAAGACCCATCCTACAGGATCTAAACGACTCAAGGTTGGAGGCTGCAGGACGCTTAGCCTCAGACTATACTATTATTTCCGATTGGGGCAAGAGGAACCTGGTGTCCTTCAACGCCTCAATAACAGAGTTTCTCCACCTATCCACTCGACACAATCTTCCAAACAACTATCCCCTAATCTTTGACAACACCCAGCTATCATCTTCCTCAACACTAAACATCCTTGGTCTATCCTTAACTCAAAATCTCAACTGGAAACTTCATTATCTCATCTCTTACTAAATCAGCTTCCTCGAGGCTGGGCGTTCTGTACCGTCTCAGCCAGTTCTTCTCCCCCGCACAGTTGCTGTCCATTTACTTGCGCGCCCCTCGTATGGAGTATGATCTCATGTGTGGGGGGGGGTCTCACACAGCTCTCCTTGACAGAGCGGAATTAAAGGCTCTTCTCTCATCAGCTCTCCTCCTCATGCTGATAGTCTTCTACCTCGCAAATTCCGCCGCCATGTTGCCTCTCTTCTGAACTTGCTAACTGCATGCCTCCCCTCTGACCCCCCTGCACAAGTCTTTCTACTCATGCTCATCCCTATACTGTCCAAACCCCTTATACAAGAGTTAATCAGCATCTTCACCCTTTCATCCCTCACGCTGGTAGACTCTGGAACAATCTTCCTTAATCTGTATTTCCTCCTGCCTATGACTTGAACTCTTTCAAGAGGAAAGTATCAGGACACCTCTCCTCCCGAAATTGACCTCTGATTTTGAACACTCCTTTAACCTCTGTTCTGGAGCAGTAAGTAGCAGGCCTTTTTTTTTTTTTCATTATGCCCTTGAACTGTCTCCGTAGCTGTAAAAAAAAACTGGTTTCCAGATTTAGAGATATCCATTTTATTTTAGCACTTCCTTCTTCTTTTCTTCGTCATCATCATCACCATCAATATCATCAGTTGCCTTTTTTATACGTTTTTCAAAATTTATATAATCTTCCCCAAACAGTGACAAATGTATGTGGTTTTTCATCATTATCTTCGTCACCGTCGTCATTCTTCCTTCCTTATTCTCCTTTATTTTCTTTCTATTGCTTCTCTTTCGCTTCTGATCACTGACCACTTTATATTTTTCACGTTCATTCCTCCTGTATATTTCTGTTTTCCTTATTCTTGTCTTTATTCTTTCCTCACTGTCTTTTCTCTTCCTGCCTTTGTTTTCCTCACTCGTCACCTCGTAACTTTGCTCCGCCTCGTCCTTTACATTTTTTTCCTACTCCTTCCTTTATTATATTTCTTTCTTCCTTGCCGCGGTTTTCCTTTACTCCAGATCAAACTCTTTCTTCCTCGCCTGATCTTCATTTGTCTGTTTTCTTTTATCGCAATCCAGCTCTTTGTTCCTTCCTTCTTTTCTCGTTTTACACTTGTTTTTCCTTAAGTCGATTTAACTTTTCCATTCCTCTTCCTCGCCCTCTGTTCTCCTCTTGCGCTAGTTATTGTTTACGTTTATTCATCTTTTCTTCATCTTCCTTTTAATCGTCTTTTTTTATCTTTCTTCTCTTCCCTTTTCATTTAATTTCCGTTTTTTTTATGACCCTTTTTTATAATCAATCTTTTTATCTTCCTCCTACTCTTTTTCTTTCATTTTTCTTCAAAGAGCACACACTATCATGCCAAAAACGTGACACATTAAGTAACCTCCTTAAAAACGATGATATACAAAAAGCAATAGTCGACAAGAAAAACCTCCCCCCCCCAAAAAAAAAAAAAACAAGGTCCATATATTGGCGAGAAGCAACGAAGCAACTGAATACAACGATTGCGTTCTCTGACAACAACGACAACTACAATAACAACAACAAAATCATACCCACGGTCGAACACACGAACAATCTCTCTCTCTCTCTCTCTCTCTCTCTCTCTCTCTCTCTCTCTCTCTCTCTCTCTCTCTCTCTCTCTCTCTCTCTCTCTCTCTCTCTCGCTCTCGCTCTCGCTCTCTCTCTCTCTCTCTCTCTCTCTGACCGTCGTGGGGGGAGGGTGTGCGTGTGCCTTGCTCCCGGTGTATAAGGCCAATTTTGGGCCTCCAGTTCCCCACAACCGTCATAACTCACTGGATTACAACAACACCACGGAGCCGTGTACTACACAGTGAACGGTGCAAGGTAGTCGCAAAGTGCAACAGATCGAGCGACAACACCAGGGTCATCACGAATAGACATGTGTGTATGACCCCCTCGCAGCTACGCCCCTACGCGATAGACCGCCACCACCGCCCTGGCGACTAAGTGCAGTGAATTATAACTCTGGACAGTGTAATGTACGATGTGTAGCGCCTTAGTAACAGTGCAATGAGAGACAGCACTACTAAGTGTTATTAGGTGTACGCCTGGCAACGGAGTCCACGAACTCCCTCCCTTCCCCCCTCGCCCCCGACACCTGACACCTGACCCCAGACTTGGCGCCCACCTCTGCCTCAACCACATCCCCTCACGCCGAAAACACCGAAAATGAGAGCAGCGAATCGTCTTCCATTCAACCTTCAGTTGACTTCCTGATTCAAAACTTCACAAAAATGCAACTTCAGAGAAAGTGTAGAGAGCTTGAACTATCAAATGTGTGGGACACGAAAGACAAGCTCGCGGACAAAATAGCAAAAGAACTGACCAACAGAAACCTCCCTCTCCCTATGCCAAACAGTGACAACCCCGCCTTACTGAACATGTCTAATAAACCAACCTCTATGTCTCATGACTACATGGAGGAGAAACTAAATAGCATCATGAGTGATATTGAAAAAAAGGAGAGGGAAATACAACATCTCAGTGTAGAGCTAAAAGATATGAACAACATGGTACAGGAACTGTATAAACGTATGACCCTCTCGGAAAGCCTGAGATCAACAGAGGCCACCTTGAACCTTTTACAACCCTCGGCATCGCCTGACCCAATCCGGCCCGAGTCTCCGCCTCCTCCATCACCAACCGCTCCGCCCCCCCCCCACTACGTACGCCACCCCCTCCACCGCCCAGAACAAACGCCACCAAACTAACCGACATAGAAGAACGAGTGAACAGACTAGAGCTGCAGATGAAGGAACTAACTACAAAGGAATGTGGAGAAAACAACCAGCCCACCGAAAACAGGAAGGAGCAACCCCACGACGCCACCACACTGCTGCTCGGAGATGTCAACCTACAGCTGATTAGGGCCACTGACCTACAAAGCTGCTCCATTCGCACTCTGCAAGAAGCCAGCTTCGACCTGATGAAGTGCTGGGTGCAGGAGAAACTGTCGTGGACACCAACAAATTGTATCGTATACTGCGGACTTTTTGATGTAATGGAGAGCACCACCCCCACCACAGCCGTAGACAACCTCGGCGCTCTCATCAGTGAATTAAAGAGCAAAAATGGCTCCATGGACATATACGTCAGCCAGCTTGTCCCCAGCATGCAATCAGACACACTCCAGACTAAAGTAACAGACTTCAACCTTGAACTGGAAAAATGGAGTAAAGACAACGGCGTCAGCATCATATCTCCGGCCCCCGCCTTCACCCTGGGCAACGGTGAGATAGATGATTCAAGCTACGCTGCCTATGGAGAACACCAGGGGTCATTACTGAACAGAACAGGAGTTGTACGTCTTCTCAAGGAAATGACCAAGCAATGCCCCATGTTTAAGGACTGTGTCAACTGGGACAAGGTTAAATCAAACTCCCAACACTTTGAAGCCTTGCCACAAGAAAATGACCAGCGCCGTCCCCAAAGCACCCACCCTATCCACCCCGAACAAACAACAACGTGGATCTGGACGGCTGGCAACTGGTAAAACGGAACCCACGACCCCACCTCCCCGCACCAGCGTCAACACATGAGAAGCGAGGACCATGGAACCCCCCACCCTACCCCCCGCCTAGACGTGAGAGGCGAGACACCTTACCCTACCCCCCGCCCGTACGCCTACGACAGAGAGGGTCGCACCTTCCTTCCCACGCCTCCTCGACACCTCCACAGTCGCCCCTCTGTAAGCCAGCCCCGTAATTACCACCACAGTAGGGGCTACGGCGACGGTGAAAGGCACCAAGGCTGCTGGCAATGTGGAGAACTAAACCACCGGATGGCAACATGCCGGTTTGACCACAGACTCAAATGTTCAGTGTGCTCTAATTACGGCCACAAAAGTCGACTCTGCAACAAATACACTCGCTAGGAATATGGCAAAGAAGGTGAAGCCAGCAGTGAAAACCCTAACAACTCTGAACACTCCAAGGACTGTCTTACCATAGATCACATTAATGGCCAATCCCTACTCGCAAACTTTGATGAAATAAAAATGTTAATGAGTGACAGAAATACAGATATTCTTTGCGTCAGCGAAACATGGCTCTCCCCTTACACTCCCGACACATACATCAACATTCCCAATTATAAAGTGTTCAGGTGCGACGGTGGCCGAGGTGCAGGTGTCTGTCTCTATGTTAGTGATACCCTTGCTTCTGAAATAATAGACACTAAAATAACTAAACAAACAGGGACTGAAGACATATGGGTCCGAGTGCAGTGCAGGAAATTACCATCTGTCATAGTAGGATGTATTTACAGACACCCAAAGGCTCTCGCTAATTCATATGATCATATAACTGAAACTATACGATCTATTATGCTTCATAAAAAAACATTCTTAGTACTAGGCGATCTAAATGACGACCTTCTCTCGCCTACCAGCAAACTCTCACGCTTACTAAAGAATAATAAACTAACACAACTAATAAGCAAACCCACGACTAACCCCCACCACTGCTACACTACTGGATGTAATAATAACCAATAACCCTGACCTCATATTACACAGTGACGTAATCTCTAACCCTATCGCTGATCACGAGCTTATCACAGCCACAGTCAATATGAAAAAGCCAAAACGAATACCAGTTGTAAAAACATTCAGAGACTTAAAGGTATATGACAAAGATAAATTCTGCGAAAGCCTGCTAAACAACGTCACCGAACTGAATCAAATATTAAACACGGATAATGTTAATGACCAAGTGAGCATACTAACTTCAGTGTTCACCAGATGCTTAGACAACCTTGCTCCAATGGCAACACGTAAAATAAAACGGCCCCCTGCTCCCTGGATCAACAATGAAATTAATGAATGTATAAATCTCAGAAATACAACACAACGTAACCTCAAAAACAACAGAAAAGATAAAATACTACAAGATAGGTACAGATACCTGAAGAAACGCGTAAAAACCCTAATTAATATGTCCAAAAATAATTACTATCAGTCCCAACTCAAAGATTGCAAAGGTAATACGTCTGCCACCTGGAAAGTTGTAAAAGAATTAATTCCCAGTAAAAAGAACAGCTCACACAATCAAATACCTGGCAGCTCAGAAACTTTGTGTGAAGATTTTAGTACTTTTTTTGCTAACGTGGGAAAAACACATACGAAAAGACACAATCTACGCTATTAAACATACAAAACAGTCTCCCAGTGGAAAATGCCATACACGACAGACACCTCGCAGACCACACACACGAAGAAAACGGTACACTCTTTCGCCCCACACCCACAGACACTGACACACTCATCTTAACGATAAAGAGCTTGCACGAAACAAAATCATTTGGATCCGATGGTATTCCTCTTCGTTTCCTCAAGGACTCTCTCTTCATTACCGCATATTACTTGACTCAAATAATAAACACTTCTATTGTTACCGGCATCTTTCCTACACAGTGGAAAAACGCTGTAGTTACCCCCCTATATAAAGCTGGCGACGTGAGTAATGCCGGTAATTATCGCCCAATATCCCTATTACCTATCTTCTCTAAAGTTATAGAAAAAATAGTTGCAAACCAATTAACTAAATACCTTGAAAATAACAAACACTTGTCCGACACTCAACATGGCTTTCGCCCCCACCTCTCAACCAGCACTGCACTCACGGCCGTCACCGATAAACTATACGACAATATGGACACCAAGCAATTATCGCTGCTTACACTTTGTGACCTATCAAAAGCATTTGATAGTGTTAGCCATAAGATTCTCCTCCACAAACTCTCAAATGTTAAAGTAGACACATTTTGGTTCAAAGACTACTTATCGAACAGAACACAGACAGTACGCTTACAAAACCATCTCTCCACAAAGGCAAACCTACAATATGGCGTTCCACAAGGCTCCATTTTAGGGCCTATATTATTTACACTCTATGTAAACGATATGCATGAATACTTCGACGACTGCACACTGATACAATATGCAGACGACACACAGTTTCTCCATAGTGGGCCACTGAAGGATATAAATCTACTAGTGAAAAAAGTTGAAACCACCCTAAGCAAAGCCATGGTGTACTTCAATAAAAATGGTCTAATGTTAAACACCCAGAAAACCCAATGTATATTTATAGGAAGCAGACAACTAATATCAAGAATACCTGATAACACAACCATTCTCTTCCAGGATAGTAAGATCGAACCCTCAAACAATGTAAAGAATTTAGGATTGTATATAGACCAATATTTAGTGTTTGATCACCATATAACCGAAATCAGTAAGAAAATCCTAGGAACACTTATGTATGCAAATAGAATAAAACAATGTTTTGATAAACCCACAAGGCAGCTTATGGTAGAGTCACTAGTATTAAGTATACTAAACTATTGTAATACTATATGGGGGACAACTAACAATACGCTGCTAACTAAAGTACAGAAACTACAGAACTTCGCTGCCAAAATCGTAGAAGGGAAGGCCCAGAAATATGATCATGTAACTCCGATAATTAAGGAACTCAATTGGCTCAATGTTTCACAACAAATAACTTTTGACACAGCAGTGAATATATATAAACATCTACACGGTCACTACCCTGAATATCTAATGCCTCTCCCCTCTGTAAACTGCATCACCAACAGCACAACACGCCAGCAGGGTAATCTGTATGTACCAAGAACACACACAGACACAGGAGCCAGACAACTTTCTGTACACGGGCCTACACTTTGGAACTCCCTGCCAACACATATAAGCACTGCCCACACCTTGCATAAATTCAAATATATTCTGAAAGAGTTCTTACTTAATCGAAACCGAAACAACTGATGAATAACTAATTATTTCATTGCAATAACCTATGTACTTTTTATGTATTTGGATGTAAGAATAACCACTTCTAGTGGAAATAAAATTATTATTATTATTATTATTACTCTCTCTCTCTCTCTCTCTCTCTCTCTCTCTCTCTCTCTCTCTCTCTCTCTCTCTCTCTCTCTAAT